>NC_068344.1:11415805-11665486 GCF_014633365.1 Diospyros lotus | reverse complement strand
GAGACCATTTTACTACCACGTTTTAAACATTCATCTTATGATTTTAAATATGGATATTTTTAGATGGTGAATACCTAACGTTCCCAAAGATTTGAGCCAATCACCCTAAACCATCATAGAGCAACATCCAAGAGGAGGAATCACAATACTCCCACGAGTAAACATTAAAAACTCCTCGAGAAAATCCACTTCGAGGAAGAAGCTAGGAGGATGGAACCCTCATAAACTGAATGAAGAAGTCATGAAAAATATGCTAAATTTATGCAAGGGACACAGCTAACAAGTCAGGCTACCCCTCGAACTCCTAATATCATTGACAAATTCCAGCGATTAAATCCGCCTATTTTTTTTAGGCAAAGAAAGAGCTGACCCAAATGAAAGCGAATATTGGTTGAACAAATTGAGAAAATCTTTGATTTTATCGGGTGCGGTGAGGAAGAAAAGGTTAATTATGCCACCTTCATGCATCAAGATGAGGTAGACTATTGGTGGAGGACTATGCAAAGGACCCTACAAGGCCCCTATGGAGTAAGGTACGCCAAACATTGAATGGGCACAATTTAAAGAACTTTTCAATGCTAAATATTTTTCCCTTTGTAAGAAAATGGAGAAAGGCCGGGAATTTATGAACTTGAAGCAAACTGGGAACATGATCGTTACCCAATATGAAGATGGTTTCACTCGGCTAATCAAATATATGCACATCTACAATTTGGATGAGGAGGCAAAAGCTCAAAATTCCTAGGGGACTGAAATTGGAGATCTAGCAGGCATTAAGCTCATTAGGGTAATGCACCTATTTAGAGGTGGTCCTGCAAGCCCTGACTGTAGAAAGCAACCTCCACCGAATGGACACCTTAAAAGCAGAATTTTGGGAACTAGACGACAAGAGATTTGGAAAGAAACATGACTTGGGGATTCAAGGAAGAAATTTTAAGCCTAAAGGTAACTGTTCTAAATGTCAAAAATTTCACCCCAAGAAACCTTGCCAGATTGGAAACCAAGTTGTAAGTCAAGGGTGCTATACTTGTTGAAAAGACGACCACATGGCATGAAATTGTCCAAAGGGGCCTAAGTGTTTTAATTGCCAACAGATCGATTATCTCTCTAGAAACTGCCTGCAAAGAAGAGAGGTTAACAAATTCGAGGCAAATAAGAAGGGCCAAGAATCGCGATGGGGTCGAGTGTTCAACCTGACAAGGGAATATGCCAATGCTAACCTGACAATCATACAAGGTACAATGATTTTCCTTAATACACTAGTACAAGTGTTAATCAACCCGAGGTCCAACCATTCATTCATATCACATGCATTGGCATGTTGCCTAGGGTTGGAACTAATTATGCTAGATTGCCAAATGATAGTTACCACCCTCTTGGGAAACCAAGTGAAAACCTGTATGGGTTATAAAGAAAGGAAAATCATGTTGGGAAATAGTGAATTTGCAGTTGAACTTACGCCATTAGAAATCCAAGATTTCGACATAATCCTAGGAATGGATTTTTGGTCCAAATATAATGCCAAAATTGACTGCTAAGCAAAAATAGTCGAATTACAAGATGATTGTGGGACTTGGGAAAGGTTTCGAGGGAAAAATAATGCTAGAAGAACTCGATGGATAACGCCCTCAAAGCTGTTAAGATGCTAGGGGAAAAGGCCTATGGATATTTGGCCTGTGTACAAACAGAAAATAAGAGAGTCGAGCTTAGTGAGGTAGCCATAGTAAAAGAATTTCCTAATGTGTTCCCCGAAGAACTAGTCGGGCTACCTCCTCATCGAGAAATTGAATTTTCCATAGAAATTCCACTAGGGACAAACCCCATATCTATACCTCCGTACAGAATGGCCCCGACAAAATTGAAGGAATTAAAAATTCAGCTTCAAGATCTTTTTGATAAGAGATTTATTCAACCTAGTGTATCGCCCTAGGAGGCACCCATGTTGTTTGTGAAGAAAAATGATGGAAGCTTGAGGATGTGTATAGATTACCGTTAGCTGAACAAGGTAACCATAAAAAAAAAAGTATTTGCTTCCTAGGATTGATGAATTATTTGACCAATTGCAAGGTGCTAAGATATTCTCAAACATTGATTTGAAATCAAGGTACTATCAGCTGAGGATAAAAAATGAAGATATAACAAAGACTACTTTTAGATCTCGATATGGACATAATCTGTTCATGGGTGAGTTTTGGATCATAAAGTCTCCATTTCTTTATTCGTGGAGCTTAAGGGCTTTTTTTATTTATTTCAACAACTCGGAGGTTAACCAAACGTGGCATGACCTCAAACATAAAATCTATATATCAGTGAAAATTAAGAAAACAAAGAATAGATTAGATGTCTTGTAATGTTTTAAATTAGACATATCGATTTTACATATCGGTTCAAAGAAGACATGTCAGTTAAAAGAATCGGCCAAATACCGATATCCTTCTCAATGAAACATAACTGATGCTCCACTAATATATATTAACCTATAAAAATATATATAAAATTATACCTATAAGGTAATTGCAAAATCTCCCATGTCACATGTCTTCTTGTTCTCGTGCTTCTAATTAAACACAGTCAAAATTCGAGTTCTGACACCATTTGTGGTAGAAATAAAGGAGTCATTTGCTTAAAGAAAACTGTTGGCCTCTTCCTAATAAGAGGCCAGGTGAAAATTTCTTATATCCACCTTTGTGGCACGAGACTGGAAATTGATTTCATTAATGATTATTAGATATGACAAAGAGAGAAGATTTTCATTAGAACATTTCACCTAACCGCTAGCAATGTTTGTCCTGAAGAACTCTCTCAACTTGACCCCTGAAACACCTTTTTTGAGGTCACAGTCATGGAAAAACTTGGCAAACAGTGTAGGAGTTCCCACTACCTTGATTTTCCTCTTTGTTGATTTGCTGTTGTCAAACTTCAACCCCGTTATCAGAGCAAACTTCTCCCTCTCAAATTTTACCTACTTTTCACAAAGTCTGAAGCACAAGAAGCCTTCCTCGTCCTTGTCTTCTCTCTCCAACAACCTTAACAATAGACTGTGAACTAATTGATTGCTCCATGTTACTCCCTTTACTCCATAGACAAGCTGGCCAAAAGCAGAATTCTTAAACTAGTCCTCTAGGGTAGGCTTCTTCTTCAGTGCCTTCCTAATTAAATCAACAGTGGTATCAAAATGACCAAGTCTAGTTATTCTGGCGTGGAAAAATTTCTTGATCTCCAATTTATCATCTAAGCTCTATAACAAATAGAGAAAACAATATTAATTAAACAAACAATAAATAAGATGTCATATAATGTTTTAACTTAACTATATTGGTAGTATATATCGATGAAGAGAAGGCATGCCGGTTACAAAGTATCGGACAATTATCGATATCATATAATTGATATGGGTTACACCATATTGATACCCCACCGATATATGTTAACCGATTAGCCTTTAATAACCAATATCAACAATTTAATATCTACAATAGTTTATAACATATTTAGGAGGAACCAATGCCCATAAATCAATATCACTTCTTCATTATCTACATGTTTTCCCGCCTATTAGTTAATCTAGTCGCAAACCCTAACTCAATTTTTGGTTCTATTTCAAACCAATCATTGCCAACATTGTCAAAACATGACAAATAACGAAAAAAATATTCTAACCTTCTTTGTTATCGTCTTCTCGCTCCAGTTATCCGTCATCTTTGCCTTCTCCTTACTTGTGTTCTTCTCAAACGACACATGACATGAGCCAGCCATTTTTAGTAATATGAACTGAGGAAATGACAAGATTACAAAGCCAAAATTTAAAAGACACGAGATAACGAGAGCAATAAGATAAGTTCTATGCAACGAAAAGACAAAGCAGTTAGAGAGATAAAGAATGTAACGAAGCTATAGCAACATTGATAGAATTGAAATAATATGACACACACCAAGAAGGGAGGTGAATTGGTATATGTTGACACACATTTTTGTAACACCCCGCATCGAGCGATAGGAAGGTCTAGGACAACTTACCCTGATAGGCCTACGCGAACTTCCCAATGAGGTCACCCATCCTTGGATTTTCCCAGGTCAAGCACACTTAACTTGGGAGTTCTTTGCCTGTATTCAGCCCAAAAAGTATTCAGCTTGTGTTGTTTCCTTCCTTACTTATTCTCGATATATACTACCATTCTCTGGGCTCTTGGGGTATTACACATATTGTGTCATCATCATGGGGCCCACAACAATGGGTCAACTCTTAGCTCTCGCCCTTCAACGGCCAAGAGCCCTACCGCACTTGTGAGCCCCTTAGTGGTTGCCCTCTGGGCAACCGATGTGGGACGAACCCGGTGCATCCACACCATCCCCTCCCGGCAGGTGTGGTGGAGCTCTATCGACCTCTCCCTTATCGGGGGTTGTAGGTAGGCAGGGGGGAGGGGGGGTTCGCGGTATCTTTGCAAATCGTTAGCATGTGTTGCACCTATTTACTAGATTTATAGCGTCTTGCTTCATGGTAGACTAGTAAAAACCCTAGCGAAGTGCCTTTTGGGCCAAGAATACTCCCCAAGCATGATTGTCACAGTGATCGGGATGGATTTCTGTGAGAACCACTTAGCAATCAGACTCATTGATGCATCTAAGTAATGGACTGAAACCCCCATTTTATACAACATATGGTCATGAATACAGTATTTGGCTGCCTGAACTCGCGTACGCCGTGCTTTTAGCTTGTCACTTGGCAACTTTCCTTCTTGAAAATACTTAACGATGGGCCTCATCCATGAATCTGGCCTCAGCTCGATTGTCAGCGTCTCATTTTTCCCCTTCGTGCTTGGCGTAGCTAGGAACTCCACGGGAATGGCCCCCAATGAGTCTGCATCTCCTACTAACGCCAAGCGAGCAAGGGCATCGGCGTAGGAGTTCTGGCTCCTTAGCACTTGATTCAACTTGCACTCTTTGAAAAGGCGGAGTAGTTCCTGAACTTTCTGGTGGATGCATTAGGTTCGTCCCACATCGGTTGCGCAGAGGGAAACCACTGAGGGGCTCATAAGTGTGGTGGGGCTCTTGGCCGTTGAAGGGCGAGAGCTAAAGAGTTGACATGTAGCTGTGTGTCCCATGATGATGATACGATGTGTGTAATACCCCAAGAGCCCAGAGAAGGGTAGTATATATCGAGAATAAGTAAGGAAGGAAAAAATACCAGCTGGATACCTTTTAGGCTGAATGCAAGCAAAGAACTCCCAAGTTAAGCATGCTTGACCCCCTTGGGAAGTTCGCATAGGCCCATAAGGGTAAGTTGTCCCGGACCTTCCTATCGCTCGATGCGGGGTGTTACAAAAATGTATGTCAACATTTGACGTTGTCTGTGGGAATTCCCCCTAATGGTCCCTACAACCCCCAATAAGGGAGGAGCCGATAGAGCCCCACCACACCTTGGGGGAGATAGTGTGGATGCACCGGGTTCGTCCCACATCGGTTGCCAAGAAGGCAACCACTGAGAGGCTCATAAGTGCGATGGGGCTCTTAGCCGTTGAAAGGCGAGAGCTAAAGAGTTGACCGGCAGCTGTGGGCCTTATGATTATAACATGATGTGTGTAATACCCCAAGAGTCTAGAGAATGGTAGTATATATCGAGAATAAGTAAAGAAGGAAATAACACCAGCTGAATACCTTTTGGGCTGAATGCAGGTAAAGAACTCCCAAGTTAAGCGTGCTTAACCTAGGGAAATCCAAGAATGGGTGACCCCCCTGGGAAGTTTGGGTAGGCCTATAAGGGTAAGTTGTCTCGGACTTTCCTATCGCTCGATGCGGGGTGTTACAAAAATTATGTGTCAACAGTATATTAAAAAAATCTTTTGAGAAACAGAGATGTCTGTTAAAATCACGGATTCATTAAACCTCAATACCTTGAAATGGCACGATGAGGTATCAACCATGTAAAGACAATATCGTTTTGTGACAAATAAATATGAAATCTTAAGAATGAATGAGCGAATTAAGTAGGAATAAAAATGCTAACATGGACAAATAAAAACATAAAGCACAGGAGATAAGGATTTATAGTGGTTCGGCTTCCCAAGCCTAGTCTACTACCTTAGTTACCCACTAAGGATTTTAAAGTAACTTCACTATCAACCCCATACTCAACATGAGTAGGTCCTCTAGTCCGTGACTAGGAAATGTACAAACCTCCCAATCTAATGGGCCTTTTAGCTTACGCTAGGTCAATTACAATAAATGTGAAAATGAGAATCTAAGAGTACAACTCTTAGTTACAGGTTCTCTCCAAGAAAATTAATAGGCTTAAGATGGATACAATAATCTAGGTACAAAGCCTCAAAAAGAAAATTACAGAGAGAGTAAAAATTTAAAGCTCAGTGAAATTTGAATGCTCGGTAGTTGAAGATATTCAATGTGTTTAGCAACCTTCAATCGATTCTCCCAACCCATATTTATAGTTTATGGTAGATAAATACAAAAATCTGACTGTTGTGGTGGTTGGGCGAGCATTAAATACGCCAAAAACTAACTGTTACAAGATTATGAGAAACAAACTGTCGACAGACAAAATAGGTTACTCGACTATATTTTTAAACAAAACTAAGGCAAAGTTGACAGACAATGAGGCATAGTTGATAGATGTTCAACCAAAACTACTGATAGTCGACAAACGCTTTCACATAGTCAACACATCCAAAAATACAAATAAAATTTATAATATCATACACTACATAGTTGACAGAGAAAATTTCATAATCGACAGAGCCTGCCCAATAGTCAACAGACCATAATATAGTCGACAGAAGTTTGGGCATAGTAGATAGATCATAACCCATAGTCGTCTATCCATAGGCATAGTGGACAAAACATAGGCATATAGTCAACTATTCATAGGCATAGTCGACAAAGCATATTCACATAGTCGACTATCCATTTAGAGAAACTGAACACATATAATTTTCTTACATTGATTCTTTTGAAAGCAAGTTGAGATTATTAAAAAGATATTCATTTTGAATTTAAACACACTCAACCTTACTCCTATATAGATTTATTTTCATAACTTTGCTTCAAACTCATTTATATAGATATAAAGATTGATTTTCTCATTCATATAGATTGATTCAAACTCAAACTTATTCATATAGATTTAGAGATTAATTTTTATATAGTCATTATCAAAACTATTTTAATTTGCAAGAGTAAAATATCAATCTCCCCCTTTTTGATGATGACAAAACAAATATGAAAATCAATACATTCATTTTATCTCCCCCCATTTTTTTTCAAAATAAAAAAAAATTATACTTCCCCTTTTTGGAACAAACTAAGAGAAAATAAAAAGAGGCTCCCTCTTAAACCAAATCCTCATAGAAATCATTCATCAATTTAAGCATGCATTCAGAAGAAAACATTCATTGGTAAGAGTAAAATGTCAATACATATCCATATTTCAAAAATTGAAAAGCAAACAACCACATAGCGATAATAAAGTTCAACAAAAGCACGTGAGAAAAGCAATGTTCATACATATATCAAAAATAAAGTAGAATGTATGATGAGGGCAACATCTAGACATAATGTATGATGAGGGCAGCATCTAGACATCAGGAGAAATAGACGATGGAGAGGACTAAACTGGTGAAGGAGAAAAAACTAATGGAAAAGATGGAGATGCAGTAGGAGGAGGATACTAAGAAGATAACATCTAAATGAGTCATCCCATCTGAGATGAAAGATCTTCTTGCTGTCTATGGAGACTCTGCAAATCTGATCTGACCTCTTCTTTAAATTCTGTCAAACTTGGTTCAACCCTTAATATATCCAATTTTAAATCTGTTATCCCTTGAACCACTAACTCATCATGAGACTCAGGTTGAGATAAAGATGGTCCTTCTGATCTTCTCTTTTTCCTAGGATTCTCAGGTTTATCAACCTTAACCCATTCTCCATCCTTACTTGCATAGCCAAATCTAATGGTTGTCTTGTCATTAATATGCTGAGAGGGGCTAAGATAGACTTTTCTAGCACTTTCCATGTGGCCTACTAAACTATCCAATAATTTACTGATTGCCATGCCATAGGGAAGTGACCTAGTCTTTGCTGAGAATGATTCCATCATTAGGTTGATCATCAAAAGACATAGATTTGTCCTTCTCTTAGGCTTAATATATTGAAGTAGCCACAAATCAAGTTTAGTAACCAGAGAAAAACTATCACTCCTAGGATAGATCATCTGATAACAAGAGAGATGAAGAATTCTAGTGTTCAAGTTCATATTTGTTGTGTCATTGATTTTAGAAGTAATAGAGTCATCTCTTATGACTTTTTTACTAGCAGCCTGAACATAATCTTGGGTCCAGGAGGCATAATCCTCACCATCTAATGGAATTCCAAAACGATTATGAACAAAGTAACTTCTATGAGAGAATCTCCAATGTTGGTTTTAAACTTTTTGTTCGACTTCCTCTTGTGATACGTGTTATCAGCATTTGAGTAAAAAGCCCTAACAACATCTTCATATATACATCTATGAATCATTAAGAAATCCCACCAACCAAAGTCCTTAAATGTTTGAATATGGGGAAAACTAGTGGATTCTAGAAACGTTAAATCCAAGTAACGACCTTCTACGATTTCTCGAGATTCAAAGTGAATGGAATACCTTTCTTGTTGACCCTTAGAGTTGAAAAATTGGATTTGAGGCCTAGGTTGAGGTGGTGGATGACTTGAAGAGGCCAGTTCCTTCCCCTTGCCTCTATCCTTGCCCGAGTTCTTTGTTCGTGCCAATGAGGGTCATAGAGAAAGATGCAATAGAGAGAGAGCGAGAGAGGTCGTGAGATATAGCCGAGAAAACGAGTAAGGGAGAAAGCAAGATACGACCGAGGATGCAAAGGAAAATGAGAGAGGAGGGTTCGGTACTCAAAGAGAAAGAGAGCAATTTGGTCACACAAAGAGAAGTTGGGGTTTTAAGAAAATCGATAGTTGCCCGATCTTTAAATAGGCAGACCCACATAGTCGACAGACTCAAGGGGCATTGTCGACTATCATAAAAAAAATTAAAGGAGTAGTCGACAGACACTATGTTGTTGTTAACTAATTTTAATTGAGAATAGAGAACATAGTTGACTATGGCTGGGCCTTCTATCGACTATCTTGACAATCACATAACACCTTAGTCGACAAGAGTGTGACTTTTGTCGACTATACTTGAAGAATAAAAAGAGTTTAATTAAAAGAGATGTGCCCATCATCACCTACAAAATTTGGTCAAAATGCATTTTGTCAATAGATTATTTCATTTATTTGACAGATTTAAAAGCTTGGCCTTATCACAAATATATTAACAAAAATTAATAAACCAAAAATTCAAATACCACATACTTACTCATGTTATAATTAATCCCAGTTCACTCCTAAAATATTCAAACTTTTCTCTATCAAGAGGCTTTGTAAAGATATCTGCTATTTGATGATTAGTATCTATGAATTCAAGATTTATGTCTCCTTTTTGAATATGGTCTCTAATGAAGTGATGTTTTACTTCTATGTGTTTAGTTCTTGCATGAAACACTGGATTCCTTGTTAAAGCTATAGCATTGGTATTGTCACATTTTATTGGGATGTTTTGAAGTCTTATGCCATAATCCTCTACCTGATATTTCATCCACAATATTTGAGCACAACAATTACCAACTGCAACATATTTAGCCTCAGTAGATGATAGAGCTACTGTGCTTTGCTTCCTACTTGACCAAGATACTAAGCAATTTCCTAAGAATTGACATGAACTACTTGTACTTTTTCTATCTATTTTACATCCATCATAATCAACATCAGTGTAGGCTATTAGATCAAAGTTTGATTTTGCATAAAATAATTCTAGATTTGCAGTTCCTTTTAGGTATCTCGATATCCTTTTAACTGCTTTCAAGTGTGATTCTTTGGGATTAGATTGAAACCTAGCACACAAGCACACACTAAACATAATGTCAGGTCTACTGGCTGTTAAATAAAGCAAAGAGTCAATCATACTTCTATAAAGCTTGTTATCTACAGCCTTCCCTAACTCATCTTTATCTAGGCTTTGAGATATCTAGGCTTTGAGAACTACTCATAGGTGTAACCATAGGTTTACAATCTTGAACATCAAACCTCTTAAGAAGATCTCTTATGTATTTTTGTTGAGAAATATATATACCCTCATCTTCTTGTTTTATTTGTAATCCTAGAAAGTATTTAAGTTCACCCATCATGCTCATCTCAAATTCTCCTTGCATAAGATTTGCAAATTGATCACATAGAGATTTATTTGTGGATCCAAATATGATATCATCTACATAAATTTGAACTAATAGAATATCTTTGTCATGGCTTCTTATAAATAAGGTCGTGTCTATTTGTCCTCTTTTAAATCTCTTATCTAAGACAAATTTACTAAGTCTCTCATACCATGCCCTAAGGGCTTGTTTTAGACCATATAATGCTTTCGACAACTTGAACACATGGTCTTCATACTTATGATTTTCAAAATCGGGAGGTTGTTCTACATAAACTTCTTCATTGATATACCCATTTAAGAAAGCACTCTTAACATTCATTTGATATAGCTTGAAGTTTTTGTAACAAGCAAATGTTAATAACATCCTTATGGCTTCTAACCTAGCAACAGGCGCATAAGTTTCATCATAGTCAATACCCTCTTCTTGGCTATAATCTTGAGCCACTAGCCTTGCTTTGTTTCTAGTTACTATACCATTTTCATCCATCTTATTTCTAAATATCCATTTTGTGCCTATAACTAGATAATCTATTGGTCTTAGCACTAGTTTTCAAACTCCACTTCTTTCAAATTGATTTAATTCTTCTTGCATGGCAATAATCCAATTTTCATCTTCTAAAGCTTCTTTGACATTTTTAGGTTCTACTTGAGATAGAAAGGCGACATATTGACATTCATTTCTAATGGATGATCTAGTTCTAATGCCTTTGGATGGATCTCCTATGATTTCATTCTTTTTGACATATTTCCTTTCTCTTGGAAATGTTGGTTCTTTTTCTACTTGATGCTCTTGTTCTCCTTCAAAATGATCATTATCTTGAGTATTTGATTCATTTTTCTCTATTGAAAGTCTTTCAAGATTTTGGGTTACTTCATTTTCACCATCTTCTCTAAGTTTTGGAACTTCAAAGCTTATATCATCAACTATTACTTGAATTGTTTATTCTACTACTAGGGTTCTTTTGTTGAATACCCTATAACATTTACTTTGAGATTAGTATCATAAAAATATACCTTCATCACTTTTAGCATCAAATTTACCTATAGATTCTTTTCCATTATTGAGAATATAGCAAGTGCTACCAAAAATATGAAAATGACTTATGTTAGGCTTTCTTCCTTTGAATAATTCATAAGGAGTCTTTTTCAATATTGGTCTTATTGAGACTCTATTTAGAATGTGACAAACGGTATGAACAGCCTCTGCCCAAAAATACTTAGGAAGATTTTTATCATAAAACATTGTTCTAGCCATTTCTTGTAAGGATCTATTCTTTCTTTCTACTACACCATTTCGTTGGGGAGTCCTAGCACAAGAGAAGTTATGATCTATTTCATTTTCTTCACAATATAGCTTGAAAGATTCATTTTCAAATTCTCCTCCATGATCACTTCTTATTTTTGAAATGCAAAAACCTTTTTTCTCTTTGAATTCTTTTACTAAATATTTCAAATGACTTAAAAGTTTCATTTTTGGATGCAAGGAAGATTACCCATGTGAATCTAGAATAATCATCTACTATTAACAAAACATATTGTTTACCTCCTAAGCTTAGAGTTCTCATTGGACCAAACAAGTCTAGGTGAAGTAGTGTTAGAGGTTTAGATGTTGATGCTTCATTAGTTGGTTTGAATGATACACTAATTTGCTTACCTTTCATGCAAGTGCCACAAATGTGATCTCTTTCAAATTTAAGCTTGGGCAACCCATTAACAATATCATGCTTTACTAATTTGTTGATTAAGTTCATACTAGCATGCCCTAACCTATTATGCCACAACCAAGTGTTTTGAGAAGAATTTGTAACCAGACAGTTTTCCATCTTAGATGATTCTAAAAATGTGAGGTTGATGTTTCCTACTCTATTTCCTTTTAATTTCATTTCTTTTGTCTTAGAACATATAACTTTACAAGAACTAGCATAAAAACAAACTTCATAATTTAAATCACACAATTGACTAATACTAATCAAATTATGTTTAAGACCATCAACAAGAAATACATTTTCTAATGTGAGATTTCAAAAGAAATGGAACCCCTATACCTATGATCTTACCTTGAGAGTTGTCACCATAGAAGACCTTACCTCCTTATTTGAAGATGACATTGTTGAGAAGCTCTTGATCTCTCGTCATGTGCCTTGAGCACCCACTATCAAGGAACCACTTGCTCCTTTAATCATTTGAAACCAACGCAGCCTACAAAAATAATCATTCAAGTTGTTCCCTTTGGTACCCACATCATCTTGAGTCCATTCTTGTTAGAAGATACTACATCTTTAGGAACCCAAACTTGTTTGAATTTTTGAGGAAAATTTCGTATAAAACATTTGTTAATTGAATGACCATTTCTTTCACAGTAGTGACATGTAATACCTCTTTTTGAAAACTTTGATTTGAAGAATGGTTTTCTTTGAATAGACTTTTGGTTTGAAACTTTTACAAAAACTATTTTACTAGAGCTTGCATGGAATGAATCAAATTCAATTCCTTGTTTATCTCCAAAATTTCTTTGAGCTCCAAGAATCATTTCTAGTTTCTTTTTCCCTTTAACTAATTTTTCTAAGGATTCCTTCATGTGTTTATTTTCTTTTAAGAGACTTTCTTTTTCAACACTCGGTCTGTTTCTTTCATCTTATGCATTGTGAAGTTCTTCAAATGTAAATTTAGGAATTGAATTAGGATGCTGAGAAGTTAGCTTATCTTCAATATTGGCCATAAAGTAAATGTTGGCAACTTCATCATCTTGTGATTCATCACTTGATGAGAGCTTCTCTTCACCCCATGCAGCTAGAGCCTTCTTCTTCATTTTTCTTTCCTTACGATCCTTCTTTTTCAATTGAGGGCAATCACTTCTAATGTGACCTAGCTTATTACATTCAAAACATCGAAGCTCATTGGATGGGTTAGTTTTTTTTTTTATCTTTCTCTTTCCGAAAGTTTCTCCTTTGATTAAATCTACCTTTCTTCATAAATTTCCTAATTTTTTTAGCTAACAGTGAAAAATCATCCTCTTCACTTTGAGAGTTTTTATCTTCATCCTCAATTTTAAATGCTATATTTTTGTTTTTCTTGGAGCCATCAACTTCATTTCTTTTCATCATAATTTCATGTGTCATTAATGAACCTAGCAACTTGTCAAATGGAAGTGTATCTAAATCTTTAGCCTCTGTTATGGCAGTGACCTTGGATTCCCACGATCTAGGTAAACTTCTTAGAATTTTTCTAACTCTTTCTCCATTTGAAAATGTCTTACCTAAAGCTTCTAAGGTAGTAACAATATCATTGAATCTAGTATACATATCTTTTATAGACTCGTCTTCCTTCATTGAAAATAACTCATAATCATGGACAAGAAGATTGATTTTTGTTTCATTTACCTAATTGGTTCCTTCATGTGTTACCTTTAGTTTATCCCAAATTTCCTTAGTTGTCTTGCATGTTGACACTCGGTTGAATTTCTCTGAGCTCAGTGCACAGATTAGTGCATTCATAGCTTTTGCATTTATCTCCATGTTTCTTCTTTCTTCTGTTGTTCAAGTCTCAATTTTCTCCATGTCAGCTGGCTTGATATCCTTATACACTACTTGCATTAAGCTTGAGTCCTGCATCAAATAAATCTGCATTCTTATTTTCCAGTAGTTATAATTAGTTCCATCAAAGAATAAGGGACGAGTGGTGGTTAGACCCTCGGATTGGGATGAGGAAGCAAAATGTGCCATCTGATAAGATCTTTTTCCCTAGGTTGTTAGATCGATAAAAAACAATGGAACTTGGCTTTGATACCAATTGATAGAATTGAAATAATATGACACACACCAAGAGGGGGGTGAATTGGTATATTAAAAAAATCTTTTAAGAAACAGAGATGTCGTCTGTTAAGACTACGGATTCGTTAAACTTCAAGACCTTAAAATGGCACGATGAGATATTAACTGTGTAAAAATAATCTCATTTTGTGACAAACAAATATGAAATCTTATGAATGAATGAACGAATTAAGTAAGAATAAAAATACTAAGGACAAATAAAAACAGAAAGCACAAGAGACAAGGATTTATAATGGTTCGGCTTCCCAAACCTAGTCCACTACCTTAGCTACCCACTAAGGATTTTAAAGTAACTTCACTATCAACCCCTACTCAACACGAGTAGGTCCTCTAGTCCGTGACTAGGAAATGTATAAACCTCCCAATCTAATGGGCCCTCTAACTTACGCTAGGTCAATTACAGTAAATGTGAGAATGAGAATCTAAGAGTACAACTCTTAGTTACAGGTTCTCTCCAAGAAAATTAACAGGCTTAAGATGGATACAACAGTGTAGATACAAAGCCTCAAAAAGAAAATTACAGAGAGAGTAAAAATTTAAAGCTCAGTGAAATTTGAATGCTCAGTAGTTGAAGATATTCAATGTGTTCAGCAACCTTCAATCGATTCTCCCAACCCATATTTATAGTTGATGGTAGATAAATACAAAAATCCGACCGTTGTGGTGGTTAGGCGAGCATTAAATGCGCTAAAAACTAACCGTTACAAGATTTTGAGAAACAAACTGTCGACAGACAAAATAGGTTACTCGACTATATTTTCAAATAAAACTAAGGCATAGTCGACAGACAATGAGGCATAGTCGACAGATGTTCAACCAAAACTACTAATAGTCGACAAACGCTTTCACATAGTCGACACATCCAAAAATACAAAGAAAATTTATAACATCATACACATATATAGTCGACAAAGGAAATTTCATAGTTGACAAAGCTTGTCCAATAGTCAATAGACCACAATATAGTCGACAGAAGCTTGGGCATAGTCGACAGATCATAACCCATAATCGACTATCCATAGGCATAGTCAACAGAACATAGGCACATAGTCGACTATTCATAGGCATAGTCGACAAAGCATATTCACATAGTTGACTATCTATTTAGAGAAACTGAACACATATAATTTCCTTACTTTGATTCTTTTGAAAGCAAGTTGAGATTATCAAAAAGTTATTCATTTTGAATTTAAACACACTCAATCATACTCAACCTTACTCCTATATAGATTTATTTTCACAACTTTGCTTCAAACTCATTTATATAAATTTAAAGATTGATTTTCTCATTCATATAGATTGATTCAAACTCAAACTTATTCATATAGATTTAGAGATTGATTTTCATATAGTCATTATCAAAACTATTTTATTTTGCAAGAGTAAAATATCAAACATGGAAAATGGAAAGTCACGAAGGTACATGTAGCAGGCGAGAAAGACATTTTTGTCCATAAGAAAATAAAAGGTCATATCGGTGCAGACATTGGGAACTACAAAGGAAAAAAAAAAAAGGTCTCATTGCATTATTAATAGAAATTTTGCGGGAATCAATATCAGTAGAACCTATATTTCTATTTCTATTAAGTTTCTATTTACATTGCAGTTTATACATATCGGTTATATAAACGAAATATGTCAATCGATGATAGCAGATGCAAAGGATATCGGTCAAAACATATCGTTTTATAATCGATATAGAAGAATTGATATTATGTTATTTAGTTTCTATTTACATTGCAATTTATACATAGATATCGATTATATAAACTAAGTATGTAAATTGATGAAAACTAATTCAAAGGATATCGGTCAAAACCAACAGGTTAAAAATCGATACAATAGAACTGATATTATTGTGGAAATATTATATTTATGCTTACATTGCAATTTATACACAAAATATTGGTTATATAAACGTAAACCGATTATAGTAGATGCAAAGGATATCAGTTTCTCTTTGTCATGTCCAACCTCCTGATCAGCCTCACCTCATCGATCAGTTTGTAGAGCCAACAGTCATATCCTCTACTGCCTCATCGGTAGCATTGTCCGTTGTTTCTTTCTAAATCTCTTGTGACGCAACAACTTCTCCATCTTTCTCTATCATAATAACTTCCCCACCTTTCTCGTCTTTGATCTCTTCTGCTACCGCAACAACTCCTCGATCTTTCTTGTCTTCGATTTCTTCTCCTGCAACCATTTCTCTCATTTCATCTTTTTTCGCCTCTTTTGCCACAACTAATACAATTTCATCTTCTTTCACCTCTTTTGCCACAACCACGTGTTTCTGACCCCTCTTATGAACATTCAACACTTTCTTACTGAAGGTTTCAACCTGACACAACTCACACCAGAAACTAAACTTCTGGCATCCTGCCTCATGCGAGTTCTTGTTCTTCACGTCAATTATATACAAAGATATATCGGTCACGTACTTATATTTTTTCCCATCAACATCATATTGCCACTGACCTCCGTACATCATATTTACAAATATAGGTCTCAAAGTTGTCATTCCTATAATATAAATTGAATCAATTTCTAAATTAAATACAAACATATCGATTTTGTAAGTATAAAAATATATCGGTTGTTTAAGCTTTTATTGGTTGTGTAAGGATATGTTGGTTAATATATAGCAGTTTACATAAGATATTAATCGATTAGATGCTATCTATATATTAGTTCAGAATAGATGAGTACATATATTTTTCATGACCAATATAGAAACTGATATAAAACATTTTCATGATACTTCTTGTGTTTGAACTTATATCGGTTGAAATATATCATGACATAAATTGTTGATATATGAATCAATATATGTTTAAACCAGCGAAATACATACTCTTCACTCAATCGAGTTTTTGAATGAAGAATTAGAGCCAAGTTCATTTATATTTTCATTTAAAAACTAGCAGATGAAAATGATAAAATATTTTGAAATCACTCAGGCTACTAAGACTCATTGACCAACGTTTTTCAAAGATAAAAAAATGAATGCATGCCTGGTATGGAGACAAGCTATCGAATCTGCAAAGAGAAGAACAATAATGGCTTTAAAGAAGCAACAACACTCGAATGGAAAGAGAGAGACGAGTGAGAGAGATTGAAGATGGGCGAGTAAGAATGTTTGTGAAAGAAGAAGAAAAGAAGACAGGATCTTATTGTTGATCGAGTATTTTTGTCTAATTAATTTTTAAAAGTCTTAATTTTGTAAAGATTTTCAAAGTGCCATATTTTTTGAAAGTTTAGTATTGAGAGTCATATTTTTTCAAATTGCTAGATCCTATAGCTGATTTAAAGTGGGAATATTTTTTTTAATTAATTTTTAAAAATTTTAGTTTTGCAAAGATTTTCAAAAGTGTCTTTTTTTTTTTTTTTTCCAAAGTTTAGTAGCAGGAGTCCTATTTTTCCAAATTTCCCCCAGAGCTCTCTCTCTCTCTCTCTCTTCCAATTTTCCGACGCTGGCGTTGGCTTCGTTTTCGGCCCCGGCCCCCACCCCCACCGCCACTATCATCTTTCTCCTTTTCCATTCACGACCATCGCCACCAACTATCGCGCTGCCGTGCCATTATCACCGGCCATCGATCTGCTCGCCACACCGAAGATCGTAGCCTTTGATTTCTGTGTTTTCTCCCCGACGCCAGCCACCGCCATCCAATCTCTCCAGGTTCCGACTGCTACTATCGTCATTCCGTTTCTCCGTCTACCTCTCTGTTCTGGCCTTGACACCACAGCACTGTTGCCTCTGTCTTCCCGTAATCTTAGATCTCAAATTTGACCTCTCTCTCGTGTCACGTCCAGCGTCATCGCTGGTAGCATTTTAAACCACCGCCACTGCTATTCCAGATAGCCACCGCCACCACCTGTTTTCGGTGGCTTTCGATTCCACTATCCATTGCCATACCAACACCGCCATAATCTCCGGCCTCTACTGTCTCTGCCTACTTCGGTCTGCTCTCTTTCTTCCCCTGATCTGCCTCTCCGTCTTCTCCGCCACCGCGAGGTCACCGATCTGCCTCCTCCGTTCCGCGATGCTACTTGCCACCGCCGTCCGCCTCCCTCTCCAGCCGGCGTGCCGCTGCCGCTACCACCTGTTAGCAAGAAACCCTAATGGACTAGGGGTTGGGTTGTTTGGCTGCAGGTATAGCCTTAACCTTGTTTGGTTACAAAATTATCCAAGAATTTTGGGTAAATTACTAAAAGAGAAAAAAAAAATACAAACCTTTAAGCCAATTTTCAATTTTAGAATACATTTTAAATTTTTTTAATAGACGTTATTTGTTTCAATTTTATAATGCGGTTAACTTGCGTTGAAACTTGCGATAAAGCAATGACGAGTGGCTTGCATGCTTGGAGCCTTTTTGCTGGTTTATGTTGAAGAGAGATTTACAACATTATAACACAATGTTTAATTACGTGGGTGCTTGGACGTCTCTGCACGGTTATTGAGATTGAGTATAATTATTAGTCCTTTGGAAAGGGGAATTATATTATTTTTGGTAATTTTGAAAGGGTTGGCGTGTTTTAGAGTCTGCTGAAGTAGTTTAGGGTGTTGTTCCTTCTTGTGGTGACTTATTGAGAAACAACAAAATAGAAAGGAACATCTCACCTATCTATAGGTACTATAAATAGGCATGGGTTTCTGGTAATTTTTGTTCTAGACCTTTGAAGGTGGCACCGGAGGAACTCTTGGTTGGATTCCTTGGTAGCACTGCTCTTTGGCAATTTGGGGATAATGATGGTGGTGTGGGAGGTCATGGCTTGTGAGTCGAGGTGTCGAATGGGTCAGTTTGCCTTTGGGTTGACCTTGGTCATTCGCTTACTAGCCTAGCCCAATGCAACCTATACCTGTACTGTAGCAAACGAGTAATGTTGGCCTAGTCCAATGATATGGGATCATGCTAGGTTAAAGATATGACTCACGGCTCGGCATAACATGACCCATTGGCTTGGTGCAACTCGCTTGTGGGCCAACTCGTAGCACGACCAGCACAATCGTTTGGCTCATTGGAAGAATTTTTTTTAGAAAATTATAAAAATTAAAAAATGTTAATAAATTAAGTATATTTTATAATAATTTAAGTTTTGATGTTAATATTATATTTAATACTTAATTTATTAGAACATTATATACTAGTCTCATTAGTAATATTACAATTGATTACAATAATGTAAGTTGTAAGCTATGGGTTCAATTTAAGGGTTTAAAAACTCAATGTTTTGAGTTCAAGATTATGGATTTAAATTATAATTTTATTAATATTTAGATGGATTTATATCATAAAATGTTATAAATTTAATTAAGAGAAATTCAAATAAGAGATAAGACGGACTCTTATTGCATAAGCTAAACATTATAATTTTTTAATTCTTTTAAATTCAAGATAGTCTTTAGTTAACTTATTATCATTTATTGATGAATGATAAGGTAATGATAGCGAGTTGATTAAAAAAAGACCAGTTTGAATTTAAAAGAATTAAAAAAAAATTATGTTTGGTTTATTCGATATGAGTCAAACTTTATCTCTTATTTGGATTTCTCTTAGTTAAAGTTTCAAATTTTATGACGTAAAACTATCCAAATATTAGTGAAATTATTTAATCTCTTAACTTGAACTCATATTTTTAATCCCTTAAATTCGACCCATAATTGACAAAGTATAATTTAAATTTATTGCTATCAATTGTAATATTAGTAATGATACTAATACATATTGCTCTAATGAGTAATGATTAAGTAATTAAATATTAAATATAATATTAATTTCAAATTTTAAATTATTGTAAAGATTTCTTGATTTATTATTATTTTTTTAATTTTTTAATTTAAAAAAAATTCTTCAATTGAGGCAAATGGGTTGTGTTGGATTGTGCCATGAGTTGGCCCACTAGCATGTCGTGTCATGTTGGGTCGTTAGTCATATACCCTTGGCCTAGCTCGATTCTATATCCTTGAACCAACCCAACATGACTCGTTTGCTAAAATAATGGGACGTGTTGGGTTAGGTTAGAAAGTGGTGGGTTGAGTGACCCACTGGTGGTCTGACCTGTTTGACACCTTTATCGAGCCCCCCTTTTTGTAATATGGCTTGGGTCGGCATGACTCGTTTCTAAAAAGGGTCAAACTTGACCCAACCCATGAAAATGAAAGGCCAGATAGGGGGTGGGTCGGGCTGGCTCAATTTGCCTGTTTGACACCTCTACTTGTGCGTCGTCGGTGACCTGAATAATCCAAATTAATGTGGATTATTTCAGGAAGTTGTTTGACTTAAAAACTAATCACAAAGTGTCTACACATACAAAACACTTATCATTCTAGGGGTGAAAATGAACGAAATTTAACTATGGTATAAAATTAAAACAAATAACAAAAGTGAGCGTGGTTATTAAAAAGATTTAAAAGTCATTTTAAATTGAAAATTACCTAAAAGGTTGGTATGTTTTTTTGTAATTTATTCTGATATATGTTATTATTGTTAATTTATATTGCAAGATCCATCCTTTGGGACTCTTTAAGACCAATTTTGATGATGGAGACTTGAGGAAGGTGGGTGGTTGAGCTTTTAATTCATTACAACTCAATTTTCTTTCCCTATTTCTTATATGAATTTTGAAAAAAAAAAAATATATACAAACACAATTCACTTCAAAGTTAAATTTGCTTGCTTGTTGCAAAACAATTAACATAATATTCATTACAAGCAAACATACATAATTGCAAAGTACTTATGTTTGGGGCCTTGTGTTTAATGGGTGGGTTGGGCTTAGTATTTAGAGCTTTTTTAATTATGTTTTCACTCTTCAATCTAAGACTAGGACTGGATCGAGACAAAGTTTTCAAATATTTGGACTAAATACTAGATTTAGTCTCATCCTCCAATTTAACTAGGTTATAAGTTGAACACCTCTCGGGGAACTTGTTGGCTTGTAACGACTTGACTCTTCATAATGCTAATATGTGTGTGTGTGTGTGTGTGCTTGTATTTATGCAGTGGCTAAAACGAAAGAAGTCTAATATGCAAATAGTAGCAAAAGCTCTATGCTGCAATACGAAGAAGCTCTTCTCCACCCTTACCCATTCCAATCTTGTTTCCCATTATTTCTCACTTCTACATTCTTCTCCAAACCCAATCTACCTTCGCCATCTTCATGCTCGTCTCCTTCGTGCCTTCTATCTTTATGACAACGTAATCCTTAGTTCCAAGCTAGTTTTAATGTATTCCCACCACAAGAAGCTCTACCCAGAAGCTTTCTCTGTCTTTTTTCACATGCCTCACCGAAACATCTACTCTTGGAACATCATAATTGGGGAGTTTTCACGATCCAGCTTGCCTGAGAAGTCGATAGACTTGTTTCTTCAAATGCGCAACATCACCAATTGTGAGGTTCAACCTGATGTTTTCACTCTACCACTTGTTTTGAGGGCGTGTGCCGGTGCTGGGATGGTAAATTTGGGCATTTTAGTGCATGGGTTTTGCATCAAGACAGGAATGGATATGAGCTTGTTTGTTGCTTCTGCTCTAGTTTTCATGTATGTGACATTTGGGAAGATTTTGGATGCACGGGTGGTGTTTGATGAAATGCCTCAAAGAGATGCTGTGTTGTGGACTGCAATGTTAGCTGGGTATGCTCAACGGGAGGAGCCCATGTTGGCATTATCTGTGTTTAGAGAAATGATGATTGCTCAAGGGGTTGAAGAGCTTGATGGAGCAGTTATGGTGAGCTTGCTTTTAGTCTGTGCCCAATTAGGTTGGTTGAAGCAAGGGAAGAGTGTACATGGATGGTGCATAAGGAGGTGTTTAGGCTTAGGGTTGTGTTTGGGCAATGCCTTGATTGACATGTATGTAAAATGCGCCGCATTATGTCATGGGCACAAAGTGTTTGACAAAATGCCTGAGAAAGATGTCATTTCGTGGAGTTCTTTGATTTTGGGATATGGGTTGGGTGGCTATGTAGACGTTGCTATTGAGCTATTTGATAAGATGCAGAAGCAGCATGTCAAGCCCAATGGCATAACTTTTCTTGGTGTTTTGTCTGCTTGTACCCACGGTGGACTAGTAAAAAATGCACAATCCATTTTTAGAATGATGAAGGATTATGGTGTGGTAGCTGAGCTGAAGCACTATGCTTGTATGGTCGATTGCTTGAGTCGAGCAGGCCTACTCACTGAGGCAGAAAGGCTTATCGAAGAAATGCCTAGTCAACCTGATGCGGCTGTCCTCGGCGCACTGTTAGGGGGTTGTCGAGTTCACGGTAATCTTGAGATGGGGGTACGAATTGCAAAGAGACTCGTTGGGTTGGAACCAGAGACGATCGGATATTATGTGCTTTTAGCCAATATCTATGCCGATGCAGGTAGATATCATGATGCTGAGAGAATATGGGAAATTACCAAACATAAGAACATCTTTAAATTGCCTGGATGTAGTATGATAGAATCAAGGACTTGATTCTATTCACCATTTATATTTAGTTTAATAATTTTTTTTACTATTTCATGTCTTTAAAAGCAATAGATTTTGTGCAATTAACATTCAATTTAAAGTAACATTTAACATTCATCCACCATGAACCACCGTAACCAAATGAACATTCAATTTTAGCATTCACAAAACTAAACCATCAACAATTTAGCATCATAGAGACTAAGCTAATTACGAACTAAAGTAACATTTATCCTTCTATGCAAAGCAAAACAAGTAACCCATAAACTACCATGCTTTTTTTTTTTTTTTTTTTTTTTTTGTAAGTTGCAACATATAAAATAAGAAAAATTACACATGATACCCCTAAAGTTTAGGCAATTGTAAAAAGTATCCCTAATATTTGAGAAAATATAAAGAGTATCATTGAGATTTAATGTTGTGTTATAATTTTTTCCTACTGTTAGTTTACCACCGTTAAATTTTATAAAAAGATTAAAATGCCTTTATATCTAAACTTATTCTTTTTCCTCTCTTCTATTGTTTTTCGCTTTTGTCTGTAATTAATGAATAATGATAGCGATGGCAACAGTAGTAGCGACTGGCATTGTAAGGAGAATGACAACGATGCTAAATAATGACAACAATGACAGGGGTATCTGTTCATGGTGATAGCGATGATGGGGGTTGTTCACGACGACAGCGGTGATGATGAAAACAAGGTCATCTACTCCTCTCTATGTGATTTATTCTTCTTCTTCTTTCTCCTTTTCTTTTTTCTTCTTCAAACCCAAATCTAGGTTCGAGATGTTCATCTTGAACGAAGATCTGGGTTTGTTGTTCATCTCAAACCTAAATTTGGGTTCGAGATAAAGGGTTTCATTATCTCTCTATTTCTTCTTTTTCTTTTTCTCTTCATCCCTTTCTCTAATTTCTTCTTCTTCTCACTCTCTCCCTCCTTTCCCCCCTTCTTCTCTCTCATTCAAATCCAAATTGGGTTCGAGATAATCTTTGATTCTTCGTCTTCTTTTTCTTATTTCTCTTTTTCTCTACACGAACTATTTGGGTTTTATCATCATCATCATCATCATCATCTCTCTCTAATTACATGAAGAATTTGGGCTCATCCCTTCCTTCAAGAGTGTTCATTGCAATTTTCAGTCTATTAATTTAAAATGGAATTTATTAATGTTAAGTTGATTAAACAATACAAAAAAGATTAATAAAAAAAAAAATTGACTTACAAATTCAAGTTGAATAACAAGATCATTTATCTTCAAACTTCAATGATGCCATTATTCAATGATATTTTTGTGGAATCTAAAGATTTTAACACAACAATAATTAGTAAATATTTTAGTAATAAACAATTAACAATTTAAAAATAAAACTTTTATCAATATATGTCGATCGAGTAACACATTACTTACGTGAGTAAAGCTCATTGTTAATCGAGTATATATGTGTGAAAAAATTAATTTTAATTAACTTTCAAAACATTACTCAAATAATCAATATTGTTAATCGAATAAAACAATTCATGGGTTTAAAGTTAATTGAGTAAAGAAATGATTAGTTGAGTAACTAGTGATCATAATCAATTAACTTATCAATTTAATCGAGCAAAACATGGATTGTCTAAGACTTAATCGATTATATGTCTGATATACTTGAGTGTTGTGCTGAAAAACTTTTATCGAGTGATTCTAAATGCTAATTAACTAACTATGATATTAGTCGAGTAATCATATTTGTTAATCGAGTAAAAAATTGGGCAAAATGATAAGTTTCTATAGTTGTTTCATTAATCGACTAAAAGGGAAAGTTAATCAAATAATTCATTCTTTTTAGTTGAATAATCAAACATCTTACTCAAGTAATAATTCAGATGAAAAATGTCAAGTCACTTGAACATTAATTGACTAAAAGGATAGGCTTAATTGAGTAACTCTTATCTTAGTTAAGTAAATGAAATGCTTAGTCGAATATAATCTACTAAACAGAATGTGAGTATCTGTATCTAACTTATTAATCGACTAAGAGCTATCTCGTACTCGAGTAATGACGTGATTTAATCGAGTATCACATGTGCTTAATCTATAATCAAAATGTTAATCAATTATGGTATATTTTTGTACTCAAGTAATATCATTGTGTAATTAAGTTACTAAGTAACTTAGTCAAGTAAGATTTATTAAACAAAGAACCAATCTTTGTATTTGAATTATTAATTGATTGAGTAAATCTTGTAGTCAAGTAATGTCTAAGCTTAATCAACTATCCTTTAAGCATACATGAGTATTTGTTGATTTTACTTGAGTAACATTGATTTTTTCTCAACTTTTTATTTGAAAATATAGCCATTATAGAGTATTTAATGTGCACAAAGTTAAGGCTGCGTTCTCTTTGCTTTTCAATTTTTAATTTTGAGTTTTGAATTCATTTTCAGTTTTCTGTTTTGATAATCTGTTTTTAGAAAATTGAAAACGCGTTCTGTTTATCATTTTGAAAAACTATTTTTCAAAACAGAAAATTAGAAAACGCGTTCTCTTTGAAATTTTGAAAATATTTTTTTAATGATATTTTATTCAATAAATTTGATTATTAAGTAAATTATAAATATTTAATGTTAATATATTATTAAAAATATATATAAATTTTAAAGTTAATGAATTTTGTAATATTTTTTTCCATTACAATAATAAAATATGAATAAATAAATAAATAGATGTATTTTGAGTTTAGAGTTTGTTTTGAATGAAAACACTCAAAACAACTTTTTGTTGTTTTGAGTTTTCTTTACAATTTTTTTTTTTTTTCAAAAATGCATTTTTAAAAACAGCAAAGAGAACGCGTTTTTATTATTTTAGAAAACTGAAAACTAAAAATGACTTGAAAACAGCAAAAAGAACGCAACCTAAGTTTTTCAGACAAAACTAGGCAATTTAAGGTGATCTGATGGTCCCTTCATGCAAATGAAATGAAATTAGAGTTCAAATCTTTAATACTAACCATTAATGTGTATATGGAGAATTTTTTTTTTTTTTTTGCAGTTAATGCCTTTATCCATTGGACAAAAAGCCATCAACATTAAATGTAGATGAGTTATAAAAGGCAGAACAAGCTTGAAGACAAGTAGAGACATTAAGAAAAACACTGAACCAAGCTGATCTAAATACTCTCAAGTCATTCTCGAACCAAAAAGAGCTCTCATCACACACATTCTTTGTTTATTGTAAAATCAGATAAATTGTGCCTATTTTTCACATCCTTTTCAATCTCGGTATTTGTGAGAAGCTATTTTATTATTTAGTGCTTAATTATAAGCTTATCCAATTGTTCAACTTTAGCTTGTTTAAGTTGTTTGTAGTTTGTGCTTGAGCCTGTAAAGATTTTTGCTAATCCTTTTAAAAATTGTGTAAAGAGTTTCTAGTTTAATTTTTTAAAAGTTACATAATAAGTTAATTGAAAAATTTTAACCAGAAGTTAATAAATGGACATAGGCAGTAGACCGAAACACTATAAATTTTTTGTTATATATTATTTAATTTCCTTATTTTTTGAATTCTTTTTTTTTTTTTTTTTGGTGAGCTTAATTTACCTCCCTTTTTAAACAAATAGTTTCTTTCACATGCCATTCTTCGACAATGATCATCTCCTCTACTCATAGTGATCTCTAAATTCACTCTTTCAGTATTATTCTCTCATTAGTCACCTTTCTTGGACTCATCTAGTAAAACTTTTTCAATTAATGTAGTCTCCATCTGGATGATTCCTTTCATGCTCTAATTTTCCATTTTATGTTTTTTCATTATGATACTCCAAATTTGCAAGCAGCTCATTTAGTATTTCTATCATAGACCTTAAAGCTTCACGCATTTCTAAAACTCATTTTTCTAACATGTGCAAATCCATCGAGACATTCAACCTCCTTTCATATCTTCTATCGAATCCATATTTTCGTCTATTTTATTGGTCATTTTAATAATTTTGCTTGACAACATTCACCAAACTCAATTTCCACACAAATTAACTTCTTAAAGCTTGGTTTTTTCTTACACAATTTACGCAAGATTATACACACAAGGAATCCAAGAGTCCCGAGGTGTATTCCAATTGATGAAGTATGGAATGTGAGTCCCTTTGATGAGTTCAATTTACAATTCTCTTTTCAATTTCTCCTTTCTCCATTTTCCTATCTTTCTATTTATAAGTGATAAAGTCTCTGGATATTCTTCGCTTTTTACTGAAAAGTCCCTACTCTTTGTCTGTTGTCACCATTACCCCTTCCACGTGGTGCTTAACATTATTTTACCCCCTCTTTCCATCATCACCAAGTGTGTGTGCTTAATCAGAGAGTTGAAGAAACACAATCTCGTCCAAAAACTATATTTTGTTATTTGAAAAAATGGTGGGAGTAAAGAGAAGCTAAATAAATTAAGAAGCTAACAAATTGGTTTGGAATGAAGGGACTAGATGCTTGGAATGTTTGTAAAAGCCTACGAAACCGTCTTTACTATTATTAACAAATTAAGAAGCTAAACGAATTGTTAGGGAGACCACATCGAATCGAATCCGTGTTGTTTGATGCAAGTGTACTTGCCAAGAAGCTCAAACGATTAGAAGAAGAGAAAAAAGACAGAGATGGGAGATCATGAGCAAAGTATGGGTGGAATTGTCTTATGCAGGCAACCAGCTTAGTAAGGGTCGGCAGCTTATCAATTTGGTGTGGTTGGTGGTTGCTCATTTAGGCTAGCTTGCGAGTGTAGATTCAGATCTAAGAAGACACTAATGGTGAGAAATTAAGTAGAGATCACGAGCGAACTTCTTCTTATGTTCAAAAAAGTGGCCAAGCCATTGTCAATGACAAATGGGGATCTCTTCATCACTAGGATAATCTACAATCAAGATAAACACACTCACAATGAAGAATTTAGGGCTGATTATAGCATGAACCTACCCAGCAGCACCAAATACATTATGAGAGGAGATTACATCAGACGTTGTCACAATATAAATGAGACCTCAACTCAAATAAACAAACGCAATTGCTTTATTCCACTAATCCCCAAACAATAATTGCATGCCAATAAGGCCGAACTAACTCCCAAAGAGAATACGTGGTGCAAATTGATGAACAATTGAAATCAAAATGGTTGTACAACTGCTAAATAATATTGGAAACATACCCACTTTACACTAGTGTAGAATAGTTGTAGATGATGAGTTTTTTAGCAAACCAAACTGATGGAGTCCACGCATTTTGAAAGTTGATATGTAAGAGAGGGCAGATTCCTCTTCTTCTATTCTAATCCCACAATATCCTGCTACTGGGAACGGCAAGAACAGTGAAAAAGAAGAGATGGGGGCAAACTAATACACAACAAATAATTGGGAGTGTCAGGGGAGTAACCCTACTATTATTGCTTGTAATAGCCACTCTGGTGGGGAGGAGGGTATGGAGAAGGAACTGTGTAAGGCGGCCGAGGTAGAGTTCCTGGTTGCGGAGCAGACGCATTATAATATGGACCTCGCCACCCGGGATATGCAGGTTGGCCATACTCGTGGCTCACTGCTGGCTGCTGTTGAGGAGTCTGTTGAGGTGGGTATGGGTGGTAAGCAGGAGGTGGCTGCTGTGGATTGCCATAGGGGGGAGGGTGATGGGTGTACCCAGGCATAGTTGGCTGCTCGGGATGATGGTGGTAATAAGATGTTGCCTGAGGGCGAGGAGGCTGATCTGCTTGTTGCTGTGTAGATGGTCTTTGATGATGAGGTTGTCCAGCAATTGGATAGCTGTAACCACCAACATTCTTATCTTGAAAACTGAAACCTGCCAGTTGTCTCTGTACATCTTCCATCATTTCCCGGCACTGAATGTTTCTGGTCATCACAAAATCACTGCATTGCTGCTTTACGTTTGTGATAGCATCCTATTTAACGTAAGAGATGAAAAACAGATTGTCAAAGCAAGCTTACAGACATTCGATGGAACTATGAAACTTACGAATTGATAGAAATACCTGAAGAGTAACATAAAACTTCAATCCCTCATTAATATTTTCTTTAATTTCTCGGTACTTCGCTATGGCGGCTTCAATCTGCTTGTAACTCTTCTCACGAGATACTGATAAATTGGGAAAAAGACACATAAGTGGGGACAATGCCCAAAGAGAAGCACACTTTTTTACAATAAAATTACAGAAGTTATCAAGTAGATTATCCTTTCATATTCTCTTTTTAGCAGTTCCTGGATAACATGTTCAGTTTTTGGCCCTTTTATGTCCTTGGCTCCTTGCTAGGGGCACACTCCCCCCCCCCCCCCCCCCCCCCCCTTTTTTTTTTTTATCAATGATATTTTTGTTCATAAAAAAAGATAAATAAAGGACTGTTGTAAACCCCACTAGCTGACCAGATCATGGACACAGAAAGATACATAGAAGTATCAGAACCAGGAAATATCCTTAAGAATGATGGTGCCCAAGTGTACGCCATGATGGGGGTAGATGAATTCAAACAGGCCAAGTACCATCAATAACAATAATCCTAGTTCGTAAATTTAAAGGTCTGCTATCAAGAAGATTCATATGGCAACTACGGACAACAATATGCCTAAAAACACAGCCATGACAAACAAAAAGCAGGGATGCAAGACTATTTCTAAAATCACTTAAAAGAAACATAAATTCCATCATGAGTGTATAATATGGAGATTTCTGTGGAGTACCCAAAAAAGGAAAAAGAAACATTGTCAACATAATTATTCAAGACCTACCTTTATAATCTTCAAGGTTAAAGATGGCAGCAAATTCATCACTTTGTGCCTGTAAACAACAATAGATGCTTTAGGGTCAAATTAGATTTCCAACGATAATTCACCTTTCAAAATATATTATAGGATCAAGAGCTAAACAAAGAACTTACTCCAGGCATGATTTTATTTCTCAATAATTTTATCAATGGAAGTAAAAGAGAAACTGAATGTCAATTATCAAAGATGATTGCATATGAAGCAAGAAAATCACAGCGGAGAAGTTATTCTTTCCAACTGCACACACAAGCTGTAATGCATGACAAAGAATTTTTGAGGAATATTTAATAAAAGAAAATTTCATACATTATGGTTATTTATGGAATTTTTGGAAAAAAAATTAGCAGAGTAAAGAGGATTTGAGGAGTTGTTCAGATGACTGGAAGGGGAGACCCTGGCTAACTGAGCCATGAAAAGGAACTTGGGTTTAGCTTACTGGACAGATTCAGCCAACCAAATACAAAGAATTGGTTAACTGAAGGCTTTGTGAGTGCAGTGATCAGTTTAGAATCTAAAAACTAAATTGAGCCAAAGAGAGAAGAGGTAATCCAGATTAACACACGGGCTATGTATGGAGTTCCATGAGAAGCATATATAGGTGTGTTTAATTTGGAGAATGGTTAAACCCAAGCAGACACCATTGGATTCATTGAGCAAGTGGAGTACCCAAAAAAAAGGTTTCACCAAAGAAGGATTGGTAAATACCTATAGGCTATTTAGGCATAATTACTAGGGTAATCATAGAACATTGCAGTAAAACAAATTGAGACTAGGATCAAATTTAGTGGAGTATAATAATAAAATAATAAAAAATTTGCATTGACAACATTGTGGGGGTCAGCAATTGTATGTCTATTACAAAATAAATGGTTAAGTTAGTCAAAGGAAGAAAACGGAATGCATACAATTGTCATAAAATTCAACAAGTCATGAGTCAGATTCAAGGTAAATTTACCTAGGTGTCATTCAAAGGAATTACTGGGGGCTTTAACATAGTTTGGTGTCAAACTAAGAAGCATGCAAGGTGCTAAGTGGCACTCCAATTTCTTAACCTTGCGTGAGTGAGTTTTGGAGGTTGAGATGGCATAAGATGATGAGATTGCATGCAAAGAAACTTTCATACTCTGCAAGTGTGATAGTTCTAAAGAAATTGAGTGACAAACTAATAAATAGAGTAAGTGGTAGAAGTAGAGAAAATAAGAAAGTGCGAGATAAGATTTTTCATCAGAGTGGTGCTTGGTCATATAGAGTGAGAGGGACAGAAAAAGAGACTTTAAAGAATTAAACCTTCTCTAAGTATTTGGCTAAGAAGAAAAATTGAGAGGAAGATAAGACGAACTAGGCTAATCTTCTTAAAGCTATTTTTGGATATGGGGCATGAGCACGATTTCTTGCATTATTTTTTACAAGAATGTTAGATTGCATGTATCTTAAATATGTTGAAAATGGCCATACATGTGCTAAATTGGTAGTTCTTGTTAAAGTGAAGCAGAACAAAAAGGGAGAACACAAAACAGCTAAGAAACCAAACTCAAATCAATTCTCAAATTCAAAATCAATAATCAAAGTCTTCTTGATGTTGCATCTCAAAAAGGATTTGTAGACATAAATTGTAACATCCCGCATCGAGCAATAGGAAGAACCAAAACAACTTACCCTGATGGAACTACGTGAACTTCCCCAATTCAAGCACACTTAACCCGAGAGTTTTTTGCCTACATTCAGCCCCAAAGGTATCTAGCTGGTGTTGTTTCTTTCCTTACTTACCCTCGATATATACTACCATTCTCTAGGCTCTTCAGGTATTACATTCTCTCTCTCTTGAGCACATGACGTTCTCGTCATGCGATGTTACAACTGATCCCAGATTTTCTCCCCTTTGGAGACTGCCATCCTAGAAGCTTGCCAGAAGCCGCTCCTTGTACAAGCCCTCGAGCCCCGGCACCACTCCTCGCCCTCATTGGACTGCCTTCACCAAGGGTAGACTCTGATACCACCTGTAACATCCCGCATCGAGCGATACAAAGAACCGAAACTTCCCAAGGGGTCACCCATCCTTGAACTTCCCCAGCTCAAACACGCTTAACCCGAGAGTTTTTTGCCAACATTCAATCTAAAAGGTATCCAGCTGGTGTTGTTTTCTTCATTACTTATCCTCGATATATACTACTCTTCTCTGGGCTCTTCAGGTATTACATAAATCCTCTCTAATTAGAGAACATATCAAGGAAAAAATCACATCCTAATTGGAATGAAAATAAAATCTTCCCAAAACTATGTAGGAAAGAAATAAACAAAGAAGGAAATATATTAAAACAAATATATTATTCTTTATTTTCTATATTTTGTCTTAAAATAATATTTTCCATAACATTTCCTTGTGTGTCCATCATTCTGCCCTGGTTGAAACGAACTCGACTTTGACAAGTTAAACTGCAAGAACCACTCCAAGAGCTCAAGATCTAGGACTCGAAAATCTGGGCGATCTTTCCACTTGAGGAGGAATCTTCAATAACCACCATGAGATGAAGCAATAATCTCATTGTCGAGCACATTTATCACTTCCTTTTTTCGATAGGCGTGGGACATGAGTACTTGGTGATTTGCAGGAACACTAGTAGGCAAAAAAGAAGGCTCAAATGTGCCTTGATAAGGTGAAAAGTCTTCCACATTGAAAATAGGACTAATATTCATATTATCAAGCACAAGCACTAGCTTGAGCACATAATTTCTTAATGAGTGTTTTAAGTGCTCAAGTCAAATATGTACCATGATAATCACCTTCTTTAAATTCCCTTGCCCTATGATGTACATCAACAGCAAGTTTATAATCAGTATTACTCATTGCAAATTTTCATCTAATCTTAGGACATACATCATGGATGTGTTGGGCAAAATTTTCTGCACACACTGAAATTTGGCCTTCTGGGGTAAGGGTACAAGAGTAATAGTGGCACAAGAGGAGTACCAATGAACGATCTCAAAAAGACACTACTAGTAGATTGAATAGCAGTCATTATAGGCAAATTCAGCAGTTGGCAAGACCAGATCTTAATTACTAGACTTCCCTTCCTAGAAGACACCTAAGCAAGTCTCCCAAACTATGATTCATGACCTCAGTTTGTCTATCTGTTTTGGGGGTGGAAGGAAGAAGTGAACTTCAAACTTGTCCCAAATAATTCCCATAGTGACTTTTGAAAATGGCTAACAAACAGGATCCCTATCAGACACAAAGGAAGAAGGTAAAACATGTAACTCACCAAGCTCTCGAAAGAAAAACTTAGCAACATGTGAAGCATCAGTTGTTCTGCTACATGGAAGAAATGTGCCATCTTAGAGAACCTATCCGTTACTACCAGAATTGAGTCATATCCCCTAACAATCTTGGGCAGTCCTAGGACAAAATCCATACATCTTTGCAAGGTGTATTGGGGATGGGAAAAGGAGTGTATAAGCTAGTTTTGCTTTTCTTAGCCTTAGTTGATAGGTGGAACACTGAAATAATCCTAGAGACATCCCTCTTCAACAATGGCCAGAAAAATCTATCCTCAACAAGTGCAATAGTCTTATTCCTCCCAAAATAACAGGCTAATCCACCTGCATCTGTAAGTCTCTAGATGCATGCAAGTGGTTAGCTTGTCATTCTGGGAGGGATAAGGTCATTGCACTTGTTGAGTATATCCATCTTTGAAGGGGGAAGTCTCAAGGATTGTTTCACAGTGTTGCACCTATCAACTATCTAAGGCTAAGGAAAACAACATTGGCTTGTACACTCTTCTTCCTATCTCCCATACACCTTGGAAAGATGTATGGATTTTTTCCAAGGACTTCCCAAGACTATTAGTGGGTGTGACCCAATTCTGTTAGTAATTGATAGGTTCTCTAAGGTGGCAAATTTTCTTCCATGTAGAAGACCTAATGCCTCACATGTTGCTAAGTCATTCCTTCAAGAGGTTGTTAAGTTACATGGTTTACCTTCTTCCATTGTGTCTAATAGGGATGCCAAGTTTGTTAGCTATTTTTAGAAGACGTTGGAGAAATTATTAGGTACAAATTTGAAATTCACTTATCTCTTCCAACCCTAAGATGAACAAATTGAGGTTGTTAATAGTAGTTTGGGAAGCTTGCTTTGGTGTCTTGTAGGAGAGAAACATGATGATTGGGATTTGGTCTTGCAAACCACTATTTTTGTGTATAATAACTCTATTAATTGGTTTACTAGCAAGAGACCTTTTGAGATTGGTCATGGCTACTCCCCTTGCAACCTTATTGATATCCTTACCCACAGAAGCCTAAATTTCTAAGCTTGTACAAAATTTTGCCCAACACATCCATGATTTGCATCCTATGATTATACGAAAAATTGCAACAAGTAATGTTAATTATAAACTTGTTGCTAATGAACATTGTAGGGCTAGGGAATTTAAGAAGGCGATTATGTCATGGTTCATATTTAACCCAAGCACTTCCCCGAACCCTCCTTCAAGAAACTACATGCTCAAGCTAGTGGCGCATTTCCATCATTCAAAAACTTAGACCTAATTCTTATTTACTTGATTGGCCTAACAATATGAGTATTAGTCCTTACCGAGGCACATTTTTGAGTCTCCTCTTTCACCCACTAGTGTTCCTATAAGTCCCGAAGTTCCTTATGTCCCATTCCTACTACAGCAAAAGGATGTGATAGATGTGCTCAACGATGAGATTTTGGCTTCATATCATGGTGGATTCCTCGTCAAGTGGAAAGATCATCTAGATTAAGATAATACATCGATTACTGAGGATGATTTTCGAGCCCTAGACCTTAAGCTCTTGGAGTGACACTTGCAGCCCAACTTGTTAGACTCGAGTTCTTTTCAACTGGGAGAGAATGATGAGGGCCATGCAAAGAAATATTATGGAAATATATTATTCTAGGATAAAATATAGAAAATAAACAATAATATATATATATATTTAGTATATTTCATTTCCTTTCTTTGTTTATTTCTTTACTGAGTAGTTTTGGGAAGATTATATTTCTATTCTAATTAGGATATGATTTTGCTCTTTGATATGTTTCCTATTTAGGGAGGATTTATAGTCTAGAATGGTAGGACCCTATTCGTTGCCATCGCCATTGAAGACATTCAAAGCCCTTCAAACCAACAATAATACGTATTGAGCAAGCACGGGAGAAAAGTAGGGTTAGAGCTTCTAGTTGTCAACTTTGGTGAGGAGTTGAGTGGGTTTTCAAATTCAGTGAGACCTTTGGCTAGTTCCAATGTTATTGGATAGGGTTTATGACAACTTTAGTGAAACCTAAAGATACGAACCTTCTTCACGATGGTCTTCAAAACACTTCAAATGAGCGTTGTCATGTTCAATGGTGAACACCAAAGGCAATTACGGCTGAAACTGATGGTGGGTTGAGTAGGGAGAATTGTTGATGTCCTAGAATTTTCAAAAAAAAATTGGAAAATCTCCAAAAAGATTTAGAATTTTTGGCTCTAATACCAATTGATGCAAAACCGAAAGGGAGAAAACAAGAACTAAAACAACTAAACTCAAATCAACTCTCAAATTCAATACCAATCACCAAAGTCTACTTAATAATACATCTCGAAAAGGATTTATATAGACTATAAATCCTCCCTAATTAGGAAAAATAAGAAAGACCAAAACCATATCCTAATTAGAATGGAAATATAATCTTGCTAAAATTACTTGGGAAAGAACTAAAAAAGAAGGGAATGAGATATGCGAAAATATTATTGTTTATTTCACATATTTTGTCCTAGAGTAATATTTTCCATAATATTTCCTTGTGTGTTCCTCATCCGTCTGTTGTATTTGAAGTTGTTAAAATGCTATTCATGTCATAGTTTCATGCAAGATGTTTCTTAAAAATGTATTACTCACCCCCAAACTGTATTTTCCCTGTAAAATGTATACATACGTAGACATAGTAGGTTCATCAAAGGACAAGATAAGGCCCTAGGAGTAAAGGAGATCAGCTACTAGCTTGTAGAATTTATTTTAAACATCTGATATAGTTAAAGGCGAGAAATTTGAACAACTTGGATTTAACTATATTTTTGAGATGTAATGGTATATCATTTTGTATTATGATTGTGGTTTGAACATGAGTAGGTTTGTTCGTGTAGCGCATAATTTAACCTTTAATTATCATGAGTGGTAGCATGATAAAGAGATTAAAGATGGGCTCACTAGAGGATATTAGCAGTGTAGATAAGCCAAGCCATGAACTGATTCATCCTTAGTAGAACAGTGAGGAAATAATTAAGTTGAGTTGAAAAGAAAAGATTTTGACATTTATTGGAATTAATTGGAAAAAGTTATATTTCCCCCAGTTTTTGGTATTAATTATTTATTAGTAATGTCCTGGAGAAGCAGGGCATTACACAAGCTATATTGTATAAAAGCGAAATAGACCCATATCCACAACCCTGTTTAATAAAAACCAAAACTTCTTCTCACAACCCTGTTTACACAAGCACTAAATGTTCATGGTTGTGTCACGACCCTAGGGTTTAGCTAGGGTCTAGGGAGGAATTCGGAAGAATTTGGGAGAGAAACGGATAAAAAATTGGAAGGAGATACGTAGCAGAAATTAAGAGAAAGGGAGGGAAAACAAGGGAGAACTAGAGAGAGAAAGTAAGAAGGAAATATGAATTCACTAAATCATACCAACATACATTTCTCTACATTTTAGGGCCTATTTATAAGCTATTCAATAGTAACTGAAATCTGGAAAATAGCACCCACGTGCTCCTAACAACTCACAAAATACCTCTTACTAACTACTACAACCTTATTACAATAATGCCTTTCTCGCTACCCATGAGTTGTGACAGATATTTCTCTGTTCTTCTGATTTCTCCCTTCTTTTCATATTGAGAGGAAATATAACACATAAATCAAAGAGAACCATCAAGGCAAAACTTGTATAATTTTTGTTAAGCCCTATCAAGTCGTCGACCCTAAACATGCCACAAACACTATATCATTTCCTAATTTCACCACCCCTAAAAACCAATGATGCTTTTTCATCACTATACCAAGGACCATCCAGCATATTCAACAATGAATAACACAAGTTTATGCCATCAAACAACATGTTGAACTTGTAAAAGCTTGCTTCACCATACCAAGGACCATCCAAAATTCAATCATTTATAGTTTCAACAACCGTCCTCCCCCCTCAGGCTAAGCTTCCAAGTTGAAAATAAGAAGCAGAGGAAAGCAATCAAAACTAAGGACCTGTTTGATAGAACTTTCAGTTTTCTATTTTTCAATTTTGGTTTTTATTTTTGTGTTTAGTTTGACAACTTTGGTCGCCAATGGAATGAAGGGTAGGGGAGGCAAAGAAAACAAAAATGAAATGGAAAATTACACCTATTTTTTTGTTTTCATTTTTATCAATTTTTTTTCAAAATGAAAATAAAAAAACAAATTTTAGTTTCTGTTCCTGTTTTCACAATGATGAAAATGAAAACAGAAAACTAAAAGCAAAATGTGACCCAACAAGCCCTAAAAACACAACCTAATCATATATTTGCATCCACAGACCAGACAAGAATTTGCTTTGCGCAACCATGGCACAAGTTGAAGGCAAATGACCATACTCTATAGTGAGCAACATAGAGGAAAGTAATTTAGAAAATCACAGAAATAAAAACAAACCTGAATTTGTAGCAAAAGTTGCTCTTGTGCCTCAATGTTCTGGGCAATCTCCTCACAGATGTGATCATATTTTGCAATCTCCTTCCTGAAAAGATCCTCATAAGAGCCAGTTGATGCCATCAACTTGGGCAATATATCATCCTGAGTATACAAAAAATAAAATTAGCCAGCAAAGGGCACGCACAAACTGAGAAAAATTGAGCACTAGAAAACTTACAACTACAAATAAAAGAAAGATAAGCATCAGAAAAGAATGCACAAAATAAAAAACCACTCAAATAAGCATGACAATTTTATTAAATACAAAATCAAGGCAGAAAAGTCCAGTGGAAAATCATCTGTGCGACACAAAACCTCAACTAATCATGAAAATGTTTACACCATAGCATGAGATACCACCTTTAAACAAAACAATCAAACAATATTTGAAAACTTTTGACTTGTCCATGATAGGTGTGGACATGAAAGTTCCAGCTCAAAAACTAGACTTGAGCAGGGTACACTAAACCATTTGCCATCGGCCCGAGTAGGAGAAGACAGGAGCTTGAGAACAGCTCACACAACATCATCCTCACCATCAGTAATAGAAGTTGAAGCAGACCAGAAAAGAGCTTTCTAGAACACACCCACATATAGAAGAACCAATTGATAAAATGGAAGGCATTTAGGCCAGGTCTACTCTCTAAAACAAAGTCCATTTCTTAACACAATCAGAAAAGAAAAAAGAAAGACATTTTAATGAGAAAGAGCAAGAAAAATATAAAGTATTTAAGTGCGTTTGTGTAACAGCTTATCCAAGGATAACTTTCAGACAAGAACCACAGAATGTGGCTGCTTTCAACATAAGTAAAACATAATGCAAATCCTCATGCTGAAATCAGATACAGGAATCAAATTGGTTGAACAAGGGAACAGCTTACATCATCTCCAAAATCAAGAAATGCAGGACAAGCATCTTTTTTTAAACAGTAGACGTGAAGCCTCATCTTCCCAGAGCAATCAGAGCAAAAAATAAGAGAAAATAGAAAGAACAAAACAATTTATTGCCAATATGAACAGTTGCAGAGATATCATCAATAAATGTAGCAAACCTTCCTCTTCATCTCTTTGAGCATGTCTTCAAGCCCTGCACGTTGAGCACCAAGAGTCTCCAATTGCCTCTGTAACAGACATGCAGGCAAAGATTAAGAAGAGTTTATAAAATCAATCAGTGACATGGGCAATAAATGTTCTTGGCGAAGTAGAATAACAACAGTGGTTGCAATGACAGAGAGAAAGGAATCAAAATGCCATTTCCTACATTGTCTTACTATTTTACTAAGAATTTATATACCATGCACCCGTGAGGTCTGGTACAAGGTCTGGTACAGCTACAAGGAGTATCCCTCATGTTTCAGAAATTATATTAACCGTCCTTAATGTTCAAAAGCTGTATTAGATCGATTACTCTCTGCCATTAGATTTATGTTACACAGGTATCCCTATTGCTTTATATACTTAAAACAGATTTCTTAACATTCATTTAGTGGAGGAGAGGTCAGTTTAATTTCTAAAGTGTGAGAGGTACATGTAATTTAATGGAACAACAGGGGTACCGAGGGTAGTTCACTCTGAAATAAAAAATACCACTTACATAGGTCAGATATAACAATATTTTCAAAACCATTAAGATATCCAAACTTTTGAAAAATTAATTAACATGTCTATTTCACCTAATATAGACGTATTTCTCATAACAAATCAATGCAACTATTGAAAAAGATAAAAGAACTGTAAGGCAGTTAAGAAAAGATGATATCCTGATAGAAACAGGAAATGCATGGGAAGAGTGGAGAACTTTTGGTTAATCAAATTATTTAATGTGATTGTTCAATCAAAAAGAATGTTGGATGAAAAGGCACTTTAATACTTATTTATAAGAATAGATGAAAATGTTTTGAGTTGTGAAAATTACTGCAGGGGGAGGGGGGTTGTTCAAGCTAACGAATCTAAAACTTTAGGAGGTGGTAGTTCAAAAGTTGAGAGAAACTAGATATTTGAAAACTAATTTGGTTTTATGCTTGGTATGTCAACAATGAAAGTTATCTACTTATTGAGATGCCTAATGGAAAGGTCCAAAGATAAACAAAAGGATTTGCATATGGTATTTATAAACTTGGAAAAGGTCTATGACAGAGTCTTGAAAGAAGTCTTATAGAACGTGTTGGAGAAGAAAGGAGTTCAGATTGCTTATTTAGGTTATTAGGAACATGTATCATGTTCTAGGATTTGTGGAGGAAATACTGAGACTTCTCCAATCACAAGTGGATAACATTAGGAACCTCTATTGAGCTCTTACTCTTACCTCTTTACTTTTGTGGTGGATTAAATCAGAAAGCACAATCAAGAAGACGTGCCCTAGTGCATGTCATTTGTAAACGAAATTATCTTGATGGATGAGACAAAAGAAGGCATGAATAATAAACTTGAAATAACGAGGAACACCTGAGAGTCCAGAAGTTTACATTAAGTAGGTCAAACATTCAGATATAGAGTATAAATTCAGTAAAAATAGAAGTGTGGATATTGTTACTGTGAAACTTGGAGACCAAGTTATCCTTAAAAAAGAAATCAATTTTTATATCACGAACCAATTGTTCCAAAAGAATGGCAGATTATGGAGAATGTTACTTAGGCAAATCTGCAGAATGTTATTTAGACACAGTGATGGAGCCAGGACAAATGCCCAGCAGCGGCAATTTTTTAATATAAATTATGGTGTAAAAAAGTCCTTACTTTTTAAAGTTGATTCTAGCATTAGTAGCTATATAATACAATAATATCATTTACTATGTCATACTCCAGCCAATTTCCAAACTCAATAAAACAAGCGGTACAAAATTTTCACTGAATTTTTTTTTTCTTTTCCAAATTTGTCTAAAAAATTATAATCACAAAGTTGACAAAATTTGTTTTGTGTGTAAATTACACATATATTGCCTTATTGTTTATCAGAATAATACTCTACAATTTAAAAAAATTAAAAATATTTTTCATCATCTTGATCACCAAATTAAAAATATTGATCATTGATCTAATACTGTTTTCTCTTGAAAATATTTGTAACAAATTATAAAATATTTTAACTATCCAAAAAAATTGAGTTTGATTATAACATAAAAACTATCAATATAAAATAAAAATAGGGTTTATTTGAGAAGTAAACTTGGCATGAATTTGATGAAATTTTTATAAAGAAAATCTTGTTCATTCAATTTTCTTTATGTTTTAGTAATTTATTCCATTACTTCTTCTCTGTTTCTCTTCCTTTCCTCTCTTTTTTTTAATTTAATTTCAGATCTTTAAACAGCCACTGTACAAAAAAAAACACACACACATATATATATATCCTATAAAGGATAAAAATTTATTACTAATAGCACTTTTAAATTTTTTACATTTATGAAAAGTATCCCTTTATATCGTTTTTTACATAAAAACCTTACGTTGTTTTCTTTTGCTAGAACCCTGAACAATTTAAAAAATCTTAAAATAATTAATCATTTTCTATTTTTAGTTACTTTATAACTTATCATATTTTTCCTTGAAAAAATTGATCGAAATTTCATATATTTGAGTGGGGGCAATTTTGGAAAAATATTCAAACACTATGCCTAAAGTGTAATTTTTAGAAACTTGCAGTGGGGGCAGGAGTTGGGGGGCTGGCAATTGGCCTCCTCTCAAGTATGTGGCTCTGCCACTGCTTAGCCATAAAGCTCAAAGTAAAGTGCATGCAGCATTTTATGCAATCATAAAATTCCTCGAAAGTTGAAAGTGAAGTTTTATCAAACCTCAATAAAACCATCTTCATTGTATGATTCAAAATCTGTAAGTGCCAACATGTGCAAAATATGAGAGCTTAACAAAGATAAGAATGTTTGATTTACAAGGAACGCCAAAATTAAAAATGAGATTATATGTAATGATGTTAGAATGATGCATATTGAAGATAAGACAAGGGAGTAATGATTAACATAGTTTGGACAAGTGAGAAGAAGAAACATTTGTGAATGGATGAAATGGAGTAAATTTGTAGCAAAAAAGGAAGAGAAAGACCAAAGGAATGAAAACCCTTAGATATGATAGAAAATAACGATGCCCAACAGAAGATATGGCCAATGATAGATTGGTATAGGTCTAGAATTCATGACATCAACCCCATCTAGTGGGATTAAGGCTTGTTATTATTATTGTCCACTTCAATTCTTCAAAATCAAAATCATCCGACACTATGACCTCTAAAATGAAAATAGACATGCATGTCAAAAACATAACTAGCACAACAAAACATAACTAGTACAATAGACACGGAGGAGTGGAACTGTTAACATGAAAGGAAAGGAAAGAAGAAGAGGTTGCAGCCTGTTTTTGGAATGTTTTATTTTAGGAATGATTTATTTAAGATTTTATCTTGATTAGATTAGTTTCTTAAACTGATTAGGAATCTTTCCTAATCCCATTGTATCATAATCTTTCCTAAATGTGTTGTAATCCTTCCTATTGTAAACTTTCTATAGCTGTAATTTCCAACCCTATAACTAGGGCTGCACATAATGAATATTTATGCTTTCCGTTAAATCTTCAGGAACTAATATGTGCCACAAACTCACATGATTGCACATTGGATTTATTTATTATACATTCTCAACTCGTCTGTTGAAAGACATTTTCACATCAACCTAGAAAAGCCCAAGATGAAAGCCAGACATCTAAGAATACTTGAGAACTGCTATGTGTTGATGCGAATAAAATCCTTTCAATGTCAACAACAATATATACATTAATTCACATGCATAACTTGGCTTTCCCTTGCTGGATACAACTACTACTACTACTATAAAAGTGACTTGAGCAACCAAATTACTCTCCGATCTACTAGATTTAATTTAGTGGGTGTGTACCCAAACTTTGAAGATTTTGGTCTCTTGTAAGCGAAAAAGAATAGAACAGGGTTCTGAACTTAAGTGAGAATGGTAATAGAACAGAAAGGTGTAGAGACTGCTAGGCCCTTTGATAGAGATTTAAATTTTCCATTTTTATTTTCTATTTTTTTGTTTTCATTTTTGCATTTATTTTTTTTTTTCTCTTCTTCCTCCTCCTTTCCACAGTTAGTAGTGGGAGTCGCAAGGCTGACTTGCAATGACTCCCAAAGCAATCTAGGAGTCACTGGTCGTAGTAGGGGGAAAGATTTGTGTGGAGGGAAGGGGAGGGCAAGGAATAAAGTAAAAACAAAATGAAAACTGTGGAAACACCATACTGCTGTTTTCATTTTTCTCAAAAAATTTCAAATTTTCATTTTTTTTTTCTTGAAAGCAAAAATAAACAACAAAACAAAAATTTGTAATTCAACAATAATACCATATCAAGCTTAATCATGCTATAGAGGGCCTACAACATGAATTCTATCTCATCAATCATTTCAATCTACAACCTTATCTTCTATAAGACCCTTATAACTCATGTAATACCTAAAAGTTCTCCATCAAGTTTTTTCTTGGTCTCTCTTTTGCTAAAGACTTATTTCATTCCATCCATTCTCATCATAGGAGTCTCTATTAGTCTTCTTCTCACGTGACAAGATCATCTTAATCATGTCTCGTGATTTTATCTTCAAAAATTTACTTCAATTTTACTTCAAGTAGCCTCATTTTTAATTTTATCTTTTCTTCTATAGTCACACATCCGCCGTAACATCCTCATCTCCTTACACTCATATTTTGCACATGGAGGTGTTCAATACCCAACATAGGTGCTATACAACAGAGTTGTTTCTTAAGGTCATCTTATAAAATTCTCTTAGGTCTAACAAAGTTTTACTATTACATAAAATGTAGGATGCACTTTTTCAATTTAACCACCCCAGCTTAGTTCTATAGGTAACATCTGTATTAATCTCACAATCCTTTTAGATCATTGATTCAGGATATCTGAATTAATCTTTTATTGGTATAACTTGATTTACATATAATATTTACTAATTCTGTTTTGAAAATTTTGAAAACAAAAACTGAAAATGGAAATGCAACAAAACGACCCAAGATTTCAGTGGAATGTTTCAGCCAGACCCATTTTCCTTTTGTTAAGAGTCAATTGTGCTTATACATTCATATTTCTTTCCACCAGGTTTGACAATGACAAACCAGCTTCTACAGATACTACAAACAACATACCAAGCATTTATCCCACTATGTAGGATCGGCTACATGAATTCCAAAATTGATGATATAGAGACCTAATTTTGATTCAGATACACATTATGGGTACCATAGCATATAGCTCACTAAAAACTTATACAAAAATAATAATAATGCATATCCAAGTGGCATGATGTACTATCCTTCCTTGAATACCACTAGATAGAGCTAAATATCAGATGCCAAAGTTGAAATTTACTGTAAATTTTAGGCCATTAATTTAATTTTTATAAAGTTTTTAAGTAAAAATTCAGTGAAGAGGATACAAATCTTCATATGGAGTTTTTCGTCAATCATTTCATACATTGTGTTGGAAGATTGGAAGATTCAAATCAGATCGGAAAGATTATTTCTGTTTCCTTTTTCAGTATTTCCTCTCTCAGTTTGTTTCCTCTTTTCTATCATTTCCTAGTTTAGAGATTGAGGAGTCAATTGTTTCCAAATTAACTCCTTAATCCTTGCTTCTCTCTGTCTATATATTGTTTTCAATCCAATGAATGTATTATCGGTGGAATCATTTTCAATATAGCTACTGATTTCATTGTATCAGAGTTCAGCTGCGATAAACCCTAGCCATCTAGGTTCTAATCAACCCTAGTCGTCCAACGCCACAACAATCAAGCCAAGCCACCCAGGCCAGCCATCCAACATCGCTACGATCAACCCTAGCCATCTAGACTAGCCATCCAACGTTGCCATCCACTGCCAGGTGAAAACTAGATTCGGCTTCATGGCGGGCATCCCTTCATCACCGACCAACATGGAGTTTGTGAACACCTTGTCGTCCAATCATACCCTGAACCCTAATCCAATCAGTTCTTCCAATCCAGCGAATTTTATTCATTCGATTCCAAACCTCCAGATCTCTAACTTTAATCCCTCCATTCAAATCACCCAACACAAACTAAATGGGTTGAACTTCTTTGAGTGGTTCCAATTGATTCTTCTAGCAATCAAAGGGAAAGGGAAGATGGGTTACTTAACAGGTGAAAGGTTGTTAAAATCGTAAAATCGTAAGAGGGTCTTCGACATGTAAAATCGTAAAATCGAGTGCGATTCAACTTCAAAATCGTAAAATCGTAAGGGTTTTCAGTGCAAAAAATTGTAAAATCGTACTCATAAAATCGGGAGTTTAACAACCATAGGTGAAACTGCTACTCCACCTAAAACTGATCCGGCATACAAGACGTGGGAGGCTGAAAATTCCATAGTTATGGCGTGGCTGATCAACTCTATGGAATTGAAAATCGGCAAGACCTGCCTATTCTTCAACACAACCCATGAGATCTGGACAACAGTTTAATAAATGTACTCTAATCTCCAAAATTCTGCCCAATGCTTTGAAATTTGTTTTGCCCTTCATAGTACTTGGCAAGGAAATATGTCCGTCACCGAATACTTCAACATTTTGATTGAGTTATGGCAAGAAATGGATTTGTTCTATACAATTAAATGGAAGTGTTTCGATGATGGTGTACTATATAACCAAATATTGGAGAAAGAGAGTTTTTTATTTTCTTCAGGGGTTTAACAAAGAACTAGATGAAGTTAGAGGGCATATTCTTGGGATAAAGCCATTGCCTTCAATCAAAGAAGTGTTTGCCATGGCAACAATTCTTTACCATGGTAGGAGGGCATATTCTATGGATATATATCATGCATTACAAGATGAGAAATGAAAGGCAACAGTTATGGATGAAAGGTAGGCTTTAGAAGCTAATGAAACTTGGGATATTGTTAACCTACTTGATGGGAAGAAAATTGTTGGCAGCAAATAGGTCTTTACAGTAAAGTACAAGTCAAATGAAAGCATTGACATGTACAACACTCGACTAGTAGTCCAAGGGTTTACCCAAACCTAAGGACTAGATTATGAGGAAACTTTTGTTCCGGTGGCCAAGTTTAATTCTATTCGAGTTTTACTTTCACTGGCTGTCAATCTAAATTGGAAATTGCACCAGCTGGATATCAAGAATGCATTCTTAAATGGGGAGTTAGAAGAAGAGATTTATATGAGAATACCCCTAGATTTTGAGACAGAGAACACAAAAGAGAAGGTATGCAAATTAAAAAAGTCACTATATGGTCTCAAGCAGTCTCTAAGAGTCTGGTTCAAGCGGTTTAATGATACTCTAACTAAGCTGGGATACAAACAAGGGAAGACAAACCATACCTTATTCATAAAACTTGAAGCAGATGGAAGGAAAACAATCCTTATTATATATGTGGACGGCATTATCATCACAAGGGATAACATTCTGGAAATTGAAAATCTCAAAAGGCAACTAAGGACTGCATTTGAAGTAAAAGACTTAGGAGAATTGAGATAATTCCTTGGGATGGAAGTAGCTAGAACAAGGAAGGAATTTTTATATCTCAAAGGAAGTACAAAATAGACTTGCTGAAGGAAACTAGTAAACTCCAGTGTAAACCTACTAGTACTTCATTAGAACCTAATTGGAAAAATAAAGAAGATAACAGAAGAAAGTACCAAGTGGACAAAGGAAGATATCAATGCTTGGTGGGTAAGTTAATCTATTTATCATTCACACGTCCTAACATTGCATATGTTGTAAGCATAGTTAGTCAGTTCATGCATTCACCTACAAAAAGACATCTTGAGGTCGCACGTCACATCCTCAAGTACCTTAAGCGAACACTTGGGAAAGGACTTTTGTTTAAGAAGAGTCAAGACAGAGGGATTAGTGCATTTGTAGATGCTGATTGAGCTAGTTCTATTGAAGACAGTAGATCTACATTCAGATATTGCACTAAACTATGGGGTAATTTGGTAACGTGGAGAAGCAAGCAGCAACCAATAGTGGCATGTAATAGTGCAAAAGCAGAATATAAAGCTATTGCTCAAGTCATATATGAGGTAATTTGGGTGGAGAAAATAATGGAAGACCTACACATACCAATATCCTCTCCAAAAAGGCACCATAGTGACAGTAAGTCGGCAACTAATATTGTGAATAATTCAATACAACGTGACCAGATGAAACATGTAAGAATTAGCCGACATTTTCTCAAGGAAGAAATTGATAGAGAATATATAAATCTTGCTTATATTCCTACTGCGTTTCAGGAGGCAGATATTCTCACTAAAACAATACAGAAGAAAGGGTCACCAGCTTGAGGGGGAGTGTTAGAGAAGATAAAGGAGAAATTACAAGCTATAAACAAGAAGATAAGAAGAGAAGAAGATGAAGATTTATATGGAAAAAGATGGAGAGTTCGAACTAAGAAGATAAAAAAAAGAAAGGATAAGGCTACTTTAAAACCAAATAAGTCAATCCTAATTCAAATAAACACTAATCTGGAATATGTTGTTGTAATCTATTCCTATGTTTTAGGAGATTGTGTACATATATATTGTAGCCCTCAGATCAATGAGATTATGGAAGTTCTTTCCTCTCATAAAACTTCCAACAGTTTTTTCTTTTTCATGTATGGAGCTCTCCAAGATCAAAAGTGGAGAGTAGTTGTAATGGATGAAATGATAGCATTGAATGAGAACAAGACTTGGGATATTGTTCCTCAACCAGAAGGAAAGAAGGTTGTTGGGTGTAAGTGGATCTTTACCACAAAACTAAATGTGATGAGAATATAGACAAATACAAGGCAAGACTGGTTGCTCAGGAATACACTAAAACTTATAGTATAGATTACAAGGAAACGTTTGCTTCTGTTGCAAAGTTGAATTCCATTAGAGTCCTTATTTCTCTTGCTGCCAATCTGGGGTGGGATTTACACTAAATAGATGTAAAGAATGCATTCTTGAATGGAAGCTTGGAAGAAGAGGTATATATGGAACTTCCTCCTGAGTTCGAAAAGAACAGAGCAGGCATGGTGTGTAAACTGAGAAAATCCTTATATGGACTGAAATAACCCCCTAATGTGTGGTTTACTCGGTTTGGTACAGCTATGAAGCAATTCAGTTACACTCAAAGTCAGGCTAACCATACTCTTTTTTATAAAAAAGTCTTAAGGCTGAAAGAAGGACTATACTTAATAGTCTATGTAGATGATATGGTGATTACTGGGGATGACACACAAGAAATTGTCAAACTTAAAGGTCAGTTGCAGGCAGAATTTAAAGTAAAAGACCTTGGGCACCTACAATACTTTCTTGGGATGGAAATTGCTAGGAATAAGAAAGGCATTTTTATTTCCCAAAAAAAGTACACCCTTGACCTACTGAAAGAGATAGGGAAAGTGGGGTGCCAACCTACATGGACACCCCTAGACCAAAATTGGAAGCACAAAATTACCGAAGAGGATCCACCAGTTGAAAGAGAGAGATATCAACACCTAGTGGGGAAGATGATCTACTTATCTCTCACCAAACCCGATATTGCTTACAATGTCAATGTGATAAATCAGTTCATGCATGCTCCCACAAAGACACATTTGGAAGCAATGAGTTAGATTCTTCGTGACCTAAAGAGTACTCTAGGGAAGGGTTTACTATTCAAGAAAAATGAACCAATGGAGTGTTGAGTGCTATGCAGGTGTAGATTGATGTTCAGTTGAAGACACAAAATCTACTATTGGGTATTGCACAAAAGTATGGGGAAATGTGGTGACCTAAAGAAGCAAGAAACAGACAGTCATTGCAAGTAGTAGTGTTGAGGCTGAATACAAGTCAATTGCTCAAGGAGTGTGAACTAATTTAGATTAGTCGGTTACTTCAAGACCTATCTATTCCAATGGAAGAACCTATGTAGTTATACAATGATAGCAAATATGCCATCAGCATAGTTCATTATCCTATTCAATACGATAGGATGAAGCATGTGAGAATTGATAGAAACTCCATCAAGTCAGAAATTGACAATGGGACCTTCACCTTGCATTATGTGCCAACAAAGTTGCAAGAGGCTGACCTTCCTACAAAAGTTCTATTGAAGTCAAACTTTGAGTCATATGTTAGCAAGCTGGGAATAATAGATATCTATTCACCAACTTGAGGAGAAGTGTTGAAAGATCAGAAGATTCAAATCAGATCGGAAAGATTATTTCTGTTTCCCTTTTCAGTATTTCCTTTCTCAGCTTGTTTCCTCTTTTCTATCATTTCCTAGTTTAGAGATTAAGGAGTCAATTATTTCCAAACTAACTCCTTAATCCTTGCTTCTCTCTGTCTATATATTGTTTTCAATCCAATGAAAGTATTATCAATGGAATCATTTTCAATATAGCTACCGATTTCACATTGGCAAAAGAAAAGATAAATATAACACTAAAAATTTTGTTTTTTAGCTCTTAATGACAAATAAATATAACTATAGTATGCACCAACAAGTTTTGCATTTACATATGATTATACCAGATAACAAATTTTGATGTACAGTATAAGTACAATGTTTAGTTTTCATTGATCCATATCATAAATAAAATGATATTTCAAAAAAATAATAGAGTAGCAAAATTACAGGTTTCCTTCTATTTAAAACTGTTGATGCACTAGTCCGTACAAATCCATTTTTATTATAACATTTGTCGGCAAATAGGGTTTCCATCAGATGATGACAGCTAGGGTTTGGTTTCTAGCCTGGGAAAGATGGCGGCTGGTATTAATGGAAGGTTCTAATCATTGGTTAATTGATTGGTGATTGATTGATTGTCTATGTTTTCTAAAAGTAGAATTGTATCTTATAGATTAGCATATGTTTCCTAATTTGTTTGTATCCTAAATCTGTATAGTTCCTAAATCTAGATTTAGAATCCTTTCCTAAGCTAAGTTTAGTATCTTTCTAAATCATGTAAAGAGCCTTGTATAAATCAAGCTCTAACCCGTGAGTAATGTAAGACGGAAGGTTTATTTTCTCCTAATTCTTGACAACATTACTTTCTGTACACATTTATCGGAGTAATGTAGTGAATTAGACATCTTTAACTGACAGAACTCTGATAAGTAATCATAGTTTCGACGATTGTTATAAAACTAGCAAAACAAATCCAGCATTCATATACTGTCCAGCATTTCTTGGACATTCTTTTACCACATCAGGAAAACAAAAGAGTTACAGACAGTGTTAAGAGTAGTCTTTCCTTAACTCTTTACAATTTTCATCCAAGAAAAAGATTCCACATCACAAATGGCTAATTCCTCATCCTCCAAGTTCTAAAACTTTCAGCTTGCATTTTAAGAAGCTAAGAAACTTTTGCCCCTTATTCCACCATTTAAATTTCAACATATACCAACAATTGAACATTGCATTTAGTTCCCATTATAAATAAATATAAAAATCATATGGGAACAACTTAACCCTACATCAGCATATCAGCATGCAAGGCTATGGATTATAACTGAAGTCCTGAAAATAGCAGGATAACCCTAAAAATAAGTAATTGATGCACTTGATGGCAATAAAAGGACTGGATCTTGACAACTGGAACAACATAACTGTTTCAGAAATTTGAATACCAGAAAAGTATTTATACGTGTAAATAAGGTTAATCCTTAAAAGAATCAATAGAATATAGTTCTTCCCTTTTGTTTTTGCCAGGCACTTTTTTTTTTTTTTTTGGGGGGGGGGGGGGTGGATTATTCAGTAATTAACTTAGTACTAACCTCAAAACAAGCATGAATTTAATAGAATGGCAGGAAACTCAGCTACAAATTCACAAAACAAGCATGCATTTAATAGAATGAAAAGATCAAATTACCAAGCTCTGCTTCAGTGCCCCCACTATAGCATCTTCATTAGCATCCAAAGACATTATAGGCCTTGCCAGTGTAGGCAGGGCAGATTCTATCTGTGTGGAGCCAAGTGCATATCAGTACCCATAGGAAATGAAGAGAATGAGAAATTTAGATTCAACATACTTAGAAATCTATAAGGATTTCATCATGAAGGGATAAAAAGGAAAGGATGACACAGAAGTCAGAAATGCCAAAACCAAAACAAGCCAGAACATTGAGAATAAATTAAGTGAATTAGCTAGTTACAAACCCCAACAATAAACTAAGTAAACAAGCCTTATACCAAGAAGAAAATTATAAATAAATTGAAACAAACAACTACTTGAATGTCCACAACTTCCTCCTAGCAACAACACAAATTGGCATATGAAAATATAGAAGAGGAGGAACCACCAAGAAGCACAGCCATAAATTTTCCATGAAACAAATGTGTGCATAAAGAAAGAAATTAGAATCTCTTCTAATACTCTCCTTAGACAGGACCAGAAACTAAATTCAAATAATGCTTTCGAAATCCTATTAGGAGGCATATGAGACATCCTTTAAGCCAATCAAACAAGTTGGTTAAATTCATAGAACTCACAGAAACAAAGATATCATTATAAGCCAAAGACCATGAAAAGCCGGTGCCTTAACTAATTACACAAAGGAAAGAGTGCACCAATCCTTGTAAAAAGACATACCGGGCGCCGGTCAAGGATTGACATGAGAATGGAATGATCCCTCACAGAACGCTCAATCCGGGCATCACTATCTGCAGCTTGCTTCAGATTTCCTGCAAATCTATTTAACCTGTCCTGCAAGTTTTTTGTTAAAGTACTGGATTGAGGCCTAGTCCACCGCACCCCGAATTGGCTTCTAAATTGTGCATCTTCTGTTGCTTCTTTCTGCAAGAGCTCCTCGGTCTGGACAAGCAATTCCTGATTCACCCTCCTCAAATCTCTAAGTTGTTGTACCTCAGCTTCTAACCCTGCAGGTCCCCCACTAATTTGAACTGCCTCAACATCTTCTTTAAGAGCTGTTGGCAGGCTGAAGTTTCCTTCCAAAGCAAGAATAGAATCTGGCAAGTCCATTTCCCTGAGCCTCACTCGTGCAATTTCACTCCCTTGCTGCAATTTTTCAGCTTGTGTTCTTATGATATCATCAACCATTTCAGTGTATCGAGAAAGAGCTTTGGCACTGCTATCAGGGACAAGACTTGCAAACATTTTTTCTTTGCTTGCATCCAGTAGGTCATTCATTGGGATAGGTTTAACCATAGAAAATGCTGGAAGAGGAGGTAGAGAACTGATGGGAGGAACCCTCATCAGGTAAACTCGGTCATTCTCCTTCACAGCCCTCTCCAGGTTACGGTTTAAATTGCCTTCCAATTTATTCATTGCATCCAAAAGCTGTTGTGCAGCACCCTTTGAGGATGGTTTCTTGGCTTCAGACAAAGCATTAATCCCACTCTTCAGACGAGCAATTTCCTCAGCAATCTCCTCTTTCTCATGCAGCTCTAAACCATACCTATAGCACGCCTCAGCATAAAACAAGGCTGCCTTTAGCTGAACATGGCTTAACCATGTCTTGTCAAAATGATCTTTGAGAGGTGTAACATTTAATGCTGCTAAAGCTTCCTCATAGTAGATCCCGACCTGTAATCATGTCAAAGCATTATAGTTCCGGCATAATTACCTGGTCATATAATTCCAATGTCAAGCAGTATATAATTACTACAAGTGGCATCTCCTAACATCCTCAAGAAAATTCTAGATTTGGCACAGTGATCATAGGAACAATTTTATAGACTCGGGGATGAATTTAAACAAAATTCTATCCTATTTATGATGAAGCCTACTAAGCATATACCTAAACTTTTTGGCATATTAAAACCATTGCACTATATACATAACACGTAGGATATCTGTCTCATCTTGTACTAATCAACACCAATACCTCTGCTTGGTAATGGTTAGCCATTGTGCCACAAAACCCGGGGGAATGGCACAAACTGGCTACATGCACGCCTGTATTAGTAACTGCCTAATACAGTCATTAATGTCACAATTTACAGAGAACCTTAGCAGATAGCATTCTTGGTGTGGTTATCTAAATTCCCCATATTTGGTGATGAACCCATGACATATTGACATACTCTTTTAACTCCAAATCGTCGTGTCGATAAAGAGAAGAAATATATAATTACATTCCAAGAGCACCCTATAAATCATAAATCTTTCCATAGAGTGATCAACATTAGCAACATAGGCTAAAAACTTACCTGTCTTGAAATTTTAGAACAAACTCCAGGAGTACTCCCCTTGGCGATAGTGTTCTCAAAAACACATTCCTGCGCTTGGGCCAGCATAAGCCTCTCCAGCATTCCCGCGCACTCCACCGACAAATCCACGGTGGCCGAGCTCCCCATCGACGCCTTCGCCGACTCATTATCCCTGAGAAATGCGAACGCCCCCGCCGCGGCAATAAACGAGTGCGAAGCCTGCCGCCGCCCCTCAACTGAAGCCCGATCGAATGATAACCCGATCTGGCTGTTCACTGCGCCCAAATTGAACAGCACGGCAGCTTTTTCAAGATGGATGTTCTGCTGCGAAGCCTTGAGCTTGTTCTTGAAGGCGTCGTGCCAAGTGAAAGTCACGGCGTTGATGTGGTCCTTACTCGGGGAGATAGGGAAGCGCGACTCCACGGCACAGAGGGCACGGTAGTAGCTCTGCAGCAGGTCGCGGCGGGCGGTGGGGGAGTCGGCGGCGCTGCGGTCTAGATCGGAGCGCATTTGGTTGAGGGTTTGGAGGTCGTCCTCTAGATTTTGGGCCTCGCGCTCCGAGTAGTTGAAGACTATGTAGTTTCGCAGCGGGCGGTAGAGATCGACCGCCACCGTCTTCTTCTCGTAGATCGCCAGCATGATGTTCGCCACCGCCGATGACGACGCCGGTGATGCCATGACTATTGGTGAATCGAATTGACTGTATATACGCGATGCGATCGAATAATTCAATTTGTGTATGAGAAGAAGAAGAAGAAAATTGGGGAAACGATGATGCCGATGAATTCGAGAGAATCAAGACTCATGGTCTGCAACTCATGGATTATCAAGCAAGCGGCAAGTCAAGTCGAATAACAAATTGATCCCTTCCTTTTTTATTTTATTTTTTTTCCGACTTCTCGACTAAGTCAGGCACGAAGGAAGTTCGGGGTGCAGACTGGCCGTTTTTATGACATGTTTGCCCTTAGAGATCTTCTTAATGGCGCGGAAAATCGATGATAATAATGTAAAAAAAAGAATTAATTACATTAATAATCAGTTAATTTTGTATTTTGTTAATGTTTGATTACTGAATTTTGAAATATTACATATTAGTTACTAATATTTTAAAATTATTACTATTTAGTTATTGAACTTTAAAATATTACCTATTAATCACTAATATTTCAAAAGTATTTTTTATCTGTCACTTGTGAACTTAAAAATCAATGACTAACGAGTGATGGATAAAAAATAATTTTGAATATTAATGACTAGTAGGTAACATTTTAAAGTTCAGTAACTAAATAGTAACAATTTTGAAATATTAGTAACCAACAAGTAATATTTCAAAGTTTAGTGACTAAACAGTAACAAAATGCAAAGTTGAGTGATTATTGATATAATTAACCCAAAAAAATAGTGATAAAATTAAATAATATATAATTTTATATTTTATGAAAAATATAATTTAGAGTGTTGTAGCATGGTTTTCGAATGTACCTTTCAAAGGAAACTTCCTTGGGGGTAGTCCAAGCATTTAGAAGGCCTGCCTTTTAGCGAGGCCCTTAAAGACCAAATTGGGCTTTTTGAGGACCCTTTATGGTCTACTTCCCTAAAGGCTTGAGTCATTTTCGTGTTTAGTCCTTCCATTAGGCTACCTTTCGAAGGTCTTTGGAAGATTTTCTTTTGCGACTTAACCAAATTTGTTCCCTCAATAACCTAGTTAACCCCTTTTTGGGGCTACCCACATCTAAAGACCAATCTTCAAGTCCAACACTCTCACTCGAAGTGTCTTGCCAAGTGCCTTCATACATAAGTGCCACATGTCCCAGTCCTTGGATGACTATAAATACCCCTCGGTCCCACACCTTCAAGGCCCAAATCCAATACCCTAAGACTTAGATCAAATCTATACATGTCCTAACCTTAGCTCTTTCGAAGAGTCTAAGCTCTTTCGAAGCCCACATACATTATGATGCATCCACATACTCTTCCGCACCATGACTACACCTAACTTAGGCATCAAAAAGCCAGCATGACGAGATGTCCACATGCTTTCTAACTATTCTTTGTTTTGCAGATCGAAAAACCCTTTGGAGCTCCAAGACTAGCCCATCTCCAAGACAACCCTATCCAGAGGCACCCTCAACTCTCCTGAAAATCAACCCTACATGACTTACCCCAAAGACCCTTCAGTGATCTTTCTTCAAGTGACCCCCCCATGCTTACTTCTAGGGAATTCTACCTACTCTCTTGGACAATGAATCGAGCTTCACCCCGTGTGTATGCCTGCCTGCCTGCCTACCTAAACAGTGAACCAACCCATTTCGCTCACCATCTTAGCTTTATCAACTAGTTTAGTTTCCCTTAAGACAAACAAGTTTTGATTGTTATATTATGGCAACAACAATTTCAAGTATTCTTCCTCCATGTTTTCAGCATCTTCTTCGCCCTCAATACCAACTTCCCCTTCCTCTCCTTCTCCCTCCACTGGGAGAATGGGGCCTTGAGGTTCCAAAGGATGTGGGGACCAGCCACATCATCCACTGCTTCCCTTGCTAGCCAACCGGTGTCAATCAAGTGTTCATCCATGAGTAGGCTGTTGAGCATTATCGATCCACCCCTCAACAACTTTTTAATATTCAACTTGTTAGCGTTCGTTGCGAGTTTAAGATCCAGTAAAATCACTGCCCTTTTACTCACCTCAATTGTACACCAAATTCTTAATGTAGTCCAACTCATGGGTGGTCTTACCACCAACTATCTGGTCTTGAATTCATCTACCTTTCCTCAACTATCAAAAAATGGACAATTAAACACCTCTAGAGCATTACTAATTCCTTTTACCCTGTAGAAGTCATTGGGCGAAAGAAACAACCAAACAATTATGTGCTAAGGGTCATTCCATGCTCTTGGCATAATACAAAAAGACCCTAAAAACACAACCCGTGTATTAGGATGCAACTACGCTGGTGTCAACTAGTTTTTCGTCAAGTACTACATTCCAAATAAATACAAGGGGAGACTTAAGCCCATCCTTAAGCTATCAACGTGGACGACTACTAGGGGTGTTCAAAAAAATCGGCAAATCGTGAAAATCGACATAACCGAACTGCACCACATCGCACTGTGCAATTTTTTGAGAGGGTTGGTCCAGCACGGTTTGAGAAATCCTCAAACCGTGCGGTTTGCAGTTTGAGGATTTTTCGGTTCGATTTGAACCGAACCACCCAAGTATAATGTAATAATTAAACAAATTATGAAATAATTTATTTGTTTATAATAATAATTTATTTTAAAAATTATGAAACAATCTATTTATTTGTTAAACAGATTGTTTATATATAAACAATATGTTTATAAAGATTGTTTATATACAATCTTTTATTTATTTTGGTTTATGGGCTAAATGATTGATGAAATAATTTACGAAACCGTGGAAATTGCACCACGAAAATGGGTGGATTAATATTTTAGATGTTTTGGGCAAACAACGAAAACCGCACCCCATTTTGTAGTGTGGTTTCTGCGCACCAAATTAGACCGCGCGGTCTGGTTTGACAAAAAACTGCACAATTGGTTTGGCATACTGAAAATGTCAAAAATCGACCAAACCGAACCGTGCACATCCCTAACGGCTACCTTACCCCTAGTCATCGTGGGTGTCTTTTCATGCTCTTCTAACCTCTTTGGTTCCCATGAAGCCGGTATATCAAATGCTTCGATCGATTCCCTTACATCACTATCCCTTAACACTAAACCTTTACACCTTAAAGGCACCACTACATTGCCCCCAAGGGTTTGTACTGTATCCCTCTTAGATTTGTGAACAAACTTGACACAAGGTGTCATAATTGCTTATTTTTGTCTGAAAATAAATGCCTACAATGTCTTCGGAAGGCCTTCGGAATGGGTCTTTGAAAGCCCTAGCAAATCTTATAATATCTTTTGAAGTCAAGTTTTCGGGGGCCTACCTCCAGGTTCCTATATAAGCCTTCAAATTAGATTCTTCAGAGGTCCCATAAAGGACCTCCAAATTGTTTTCAAGGCAAGTTTAGATAATTATTATCAAAATCCTTCAGAATGCGTGGAAGGTCTTCGAAAGGGTTCTTGAAAAATTGCCAAAGCCTTAGGATCTCGATAATAATAGGTAATACTTACAGGAGGGTCTTTGTTATTTATAGACGAAACCCCTCAAGAATGGAATAGTCACGCAATCATTATGCACATGTGATCTCTCAAGCTTGTATTGAAGCCTTTAGCAACCCTTCTGAAGCCCTTCACCATGTGACAATAACTCCCTTAAAAGACCTATACAACTCTAAAAGGTGAACTCTGAAGCCCTTCGAGGTATCTTCCTTTCATGCTCATGAGCTATTCCCTTTGACCTTCAGTCAAAGGCAAGAATGGGAGCCATTGTTGTAGTATAATCTTCGGGGGTACCCTCCGAAAGGGAAACTCCCTTAAGGGTAATCCAAGTTAAAAGGCAGTGGCCAAAGGCGTGCCAAAAAAACCAACTTGGTGTGGATCTATGCAAGGGTTTTATTTTCAAAACATTTTTTAATAGAAAAATAACATAGCAAAAGCATAACACATACACAGCAAAAACCAAAATCAACCTTGCAAGACTCGATTTATCATCCACATGCAAAATAGAAAAGCCCATGCCATAGGGGGTTTTTCGGTATACCTTTCAGATGAAGTTCGATGCCAGTTACCTACGCGATGTCCTCTTCTTCTTTCTGTACAGTGACCTTCTTGTCCCTGCACGCACTTGGGTGACCAGCCCTCCTCTGTAAATGTAGAATACCTAGTCGATCCATGCCCAAGACACCACAAAACCCTCCAACAGAGCCATGCTAGGATCCTCTCTATAATACCCCATATTTTTGTGAAGATGCCACGTATTTTAAGTGAGTTTAAAATACCAAAAATATGTTTGAATTGGCAATGAGTGACCGAATCAGTTGTAGGGAGTACCCTAGAGCTTAGATACATAAGGTTAAAGGTATATTTTTTATGAGCGTCTCGAGACGAGATTTATGATGCTGAAAGAAATCAAATCAGAAATGGTTTTCGGTTAAGCTAAGTTGTAGCTTAAAAAGACCGAATGATGGTAAGGGATTTCTGAAAAATCGTATATATTGAGTAATTTTGAGTTATTAATTTTGAGATTTTAAGTATCTCGATAAATTTGATGTTTGAGGGTGTAATTGTAATTAGAAAATTATCCAAATGAAATAAGGATAAAATTAAGACCTTATGTGGTAAAATATTGAAGTTGAGGACTTGAAATAAGAGCCAAAGTGTTATTTGAAAGAAGTTTGGGTTTTAGCTTGGATTTCAAAAGTTAAATTCATTCTAGCTTTGGATTTCAAAAGCCATTCAATTATAGGTTTGAGTCTTTGGAGTCCACGGCTAAAATTGTGACAAGTGGCATAACGTGATTGGTTGGAGAAATCTATAAAAAGGCACCATGGGTTGTTCTCAAATCATTCCAAACAACTTTGAGAGTTGAGGCACTCTAAGAGGAGGAGCTTGCTCTAGAGAGAGAGTAGGAAGTTCGGCAAGAAGGCGGGAAGGAATCGAATGAGAAGCCGGGGAGAACGAACCTCGTCGGAGTTGCAGGTCTTCACCGAAGTTTGTCAAAATCAGTCAACAAAAAACTGAGGTAGGTACCTTTTTTTGATAATCCTGTAGAGGGGGAAGAGAGGGTCGCGTAGGTTCAAACAGGGGTCGAATGGGAGTTAAAATGAGAGAGATATGGCCGAAATACGAAAATAACGCAATGCTGTCCGAAATCTGGCAGCAACGCATGAGATACACGCGCCGGAAGTGGCTGCGCGTGAAGGCGCGTGAGCCACCTTCCGGGGGAGCGTGAGAGGCCTATTTTCCTTCAAATTTTCCAGTTATGCCCCTAATTTAATACCCTTCAATCCTATATAAAAATATTTGAGTTTAGGTTTACCGAAACATGTATTTTCTGCAGAAACCTAGGCCGTTTGTTGTGAAATTATACCGTCGAAAAAATAAACTAACAAGGTGAGACTCCTATACTCTAAATCCTATTTTTTATTCTCTTATGAGAGACTCCTATTGCATGAGACGTGTTTTGTGAAGTTCCTATACGTAAACTCTTGTTATTCTCTTACGTGAAATCATGATGCACATATAAAATGTATTTTTCTGAAAATTATATGCTATTGGCTTTTTAACTGTTGCATTTATAAAATTCGTGTGGCCATACTATTGTATCTATTTGTTGTTGGCCGAGGGCAAAAGTCGGATATCCCCCGAGAGGCGCTATGCGTACGCCATCGAGAAAGCTCTCGTGGGGAAGACCGTGAGCCTAAAGGACAACGGATGTGGAGCTTGCATGAGTGCTATGAGGTCGGGCTGAAGTGACATGGTTAGGGATCTCCCGAGAGGCATTATACGTGCGCCATTGAGAAAGCTCTCGTTGGAGGAGGCTAACGTGTTCACGAGGCACTTCGGAGTAGTTCTCCTTGTCTTCTCATACATTTTATAACTGATCATGCATCAATATAAACTGTTTTTGGAGTTTCTCACTAGAAGATTCATCTTCTAATTGGACTATGTCCCTGAAATATTTAAACGTTCCAGGTTCGACAAGCGGCTCTAAGGGAAAGAATGTAGCTGAAGAATAAGCTTAATTTACTACTGTTGTATGCTTATGTGCGAACCTATGTAATTTTGGATATGTTTAAGATGTTCAGTTATCATTTGTGAGAGGTGATGTAATACATTTTGTAGACGTCTTGAACAATGTTATGATAAAGCATTATGGTTGGGAACCATATCAGGTTCGATCTAGTTTCCGCATTTGAAATTTTAATGCTTGTCTTAGCTATTCAATTATTGGGTTTGTTAAGCCGAGAAGGTAAAAATTAGGGTTTTGGGGATATTGTGTGATGTGTGACAACTATTGTGATATGAAAACTTTTTATATTCCCGAAATCCTAAGTTATAACACGCTCAAGAAAACTGGGGTGTTATAGTTGGTATCAGAGCGAACCTAAGGAAAAGTTCGCATATGACTAGATGAGTAAAGCCATCGTAAGTTTTGGGAATTAGGTTAGGATTTTTGAAATATTTAGTAGCATACTCTTGTTGCTTATTCAATTTGAATTGAACCATGCTGTGATGATTTAATAGATCGCCCTGTCTTCTTGCTAGATGGTGAATACAAGAAGGAACAGGCGCGGGAGAGGCAATGGTGAAGAAAACAACACCAACCCGCACCCAGGAGGTGGTGTGGGAGGTCAAAGAGATGCACGAGCAGACCTCGGTGAAGGCCAGATTGATAGGATCGAGAGAATCCTAGAAGGCATGGCTGGGCGAATTTTGGAGTTGCAGCCCGAGCAAAGAATAGTAGATTCCTTGGAGAGGTATCTACAACAAAACCCGCCAGTGTTTCGAGGAAAACTGGTAGATGACCTCGCAATCAATGAATACTGGTTGGACCAGACCGAAAAGATCCTACAAAGATTGAGAATCCTGAATGGAGACAAGGTCGAGTGTGCGACCTATATGCTGGAAGAGGAAGCTGCCCAATGGTGGAGGTCTATGCAGCGAGCAATACCTAATCGGACAGGATCTCAAGAGTCAGCAACAGATGTAGAATTAGGGGAGGCACCCCAGATGTCATGGGAATGGTTTAAGGAACTGTTTAATGGAAAATTCTTTCCCACTTGCTAGAAGTTGGCTAGAGCTCGAGAGTTTATGAACTTACGCCAAGGGCCAAATATGTCCGTGACCCAATACGAGGCTGAATTTTTGCGGTTAATCAAGTATATGCTGTTGTACTGGATGGATGATGTAGAGAAGGGACGAAAATTCTTGCAAGGCTTGCAAATCGAATTTCAACAACTGATGAGCCTGGTCCATGTGGAGTCTTATGCAGACATAGTTTTCAAAGCAAAGACGACCGAAGAGAATATGACGCGGGTGGCAGAACTAAAGGGCATAACTATTCAAACTAGAGGACAATCAGAGAAATCCTACTCGACTATGGGACCTCGGGATGGGAAGATCATGAAAAAGGGTAAGGCGTGCTTTAAATGCAAGAAGAGGCACCCGGGCAAGAGGTGCGAAGGCCAAAGCCTTATTTGTTACACCTGTGGACAGCCCGGGCATACTTCTAGAAATTGCTCGAAGGGAATGGTCCAAGAAGGCAAAGCCATAGCAGCAACACCAGTGAGCGTGATCTGATACAATTGCAAACAACACAAGAACATCTCGAGGAACTACCCGAAGAAAAAAGAGAAGCCGTTAAAGATTGAAGAAGGAAAAGGGACCAGATAGGGGCGAGTCTATAATTTAACCAAGGAGGACGTAGAGGCGAATCCTGCAGTTATCCAAGGTACTTTCTTCATTTTGGAGACTCCTGTGCATACATTGATAGATCCAGGGTCTACTCATTCTTTTATATCGCATGTTTTGGCTGGGAGTTTGAGAGTAGAAACCGAGTCTATGGGGTGTCTTATGGTGATTTCGACACCTATGGGAAAAAGTATGAAGTCCTCAGAAATGGTGAGGGGATGCGAAATTAGCCTGAGTAATGTTTGGTTCCAAGCTGATCTGATTCTGTTAGAAGTATATGACTTCGACATAATCTTAGGGATGGACTTCTTGTCCAAGTACAACACCAATATAGACTATCGTAGGAAGATAATGACCATAAGAAAACCCGAGGGAGGGTGGGTCAAATTTCGAGGACAAGGCGAACCCAAGGTCGTAAAGATGATTTCGGGAATGAAGGCAGCAAAGCTGTTGAGCCGAGGAGCTCATGGATTCATAGCTTATGCTCAGTTAGAAGAAAGAGAGGTACTGAAACTCAATGAGGTGCGAGTGGTACGAGAATATGATGATGTGTTTCCAGAAGAATTACCAGGACTACCTCCACCTCGGGAAATCGAGTTCTCAATTGAGTTAGTGCCAGGAACCCAGCCGATATCAATTCCGCCATATCGAATGGCTCCGGCGGAGATGAAAGAATTGAAGAGTCAATTACAGGAGTTGACTGATAAGGGATTCATTAGGCCAAGCACATCATCATGGGGTGCACCAGTGCTATTTGTAAAGAAGAAAGATGGGAGTCTAAGGATGTGCATTAACTACCGTTAGCTAAATAAGGCCACGATAAAGAACAAGTATCCGCTCCCAAGGATAGACGAGTTGTTTGATCAACTACAAGGAGCGAAGGTGTTCTCGAAGATTGATTTGAGATCTGGGTATTATCAGTTGAGAATTAAACCAGATGATGTTCCGAAGACGGCATTTCGGTCGAGGTATGGCCATTTTGAGTATTTTGTAATGCCATTCGGATTAACTAACGCTCTAGCAGCATTTATGGATCTTATGAATAGAGTGTTCAAGCCCTATTTGGATCGGTTTGTGATCGTCTTCATAGATGATATATTGGTGTATTCTTCGAATGAGAATGACCACGAGGAGCACTTGAGAATAGTGTTAGGAACCCTCAGGAAACACCAATTGTATGCCAAGTTCTCGAAGTACGAGTTTTGACTATCCCAAGTGGCATTTCTTGGACATGTGATCTCAGCCGAAGGAATCTCAGTGGATCCAGCTAAGATTGAGGCTGTTCGAGGATGGAAGCAGCCAACGTGCGTGACCGAAGTACGAAGCTTTTTGGGATTGGCAGGCTACTATCGAAGATTCGTGGAAGGGTTTTCGAAGATAGCTACACCTATGACGAAGCTCATACAGAAGGAGGTAAAATTCGAATGGACTGCAAAGTGCGAGGAAAGCTTTCAAGAGCTCAAGGACAGATTAACCTCAACACCTGTGCTGGTAATGCCTAGTGGGCCCGGTGGATATGTTGTATACACCGATGCCTCGAAGGTTGGTTTGGGTTGTGTATTGATGCAGCATGGTCGGGTGATCGCATATGGATCACGCTAATTGAAGAGACACGAAGTGAACTATCCAACGCATGACTTGGAGCTGGCAGCGGTGGTATATGCTCTGAAGCTATGGAGGCACTACCTATATGGAGAGATGTTCGATGTATTCACAGACCACAAAAGTCTAAGGTATGTGTTCTCGCATAAAGAGTTGAACATGAGACAGTGACGATGGATGGAGTTCCTGAAGGACTATGACTGCACCATCTTGTATCACCCGGGGCATGCCAATGTAGTAGCTGATGCTTTGAGTAGGACTGTGCCTACTGTTATGGCCGGGTTGATGGCCCAAGAGTGGCTGCTGATTGAGGCTTTTAGCCTAATGACGGTGAGTGTAGTGCTGAAGGGATCTTCTGTCCTAGTAGCTAGCTTGGAGGCTCGGCTGGATCTGGAGACCGAGATACGTGAGGCTAGTGGAAGTAACCAATGTATACGTCTATGGGTAGATGAGCAAGGCCAGCCCAAGAGTTCAGATTTTGAGATGCGAAATGGCATTCTCAGGTTTCGGGGTAGAGTGTATGTGCCAAACCTTCGGGAGTTGAGGCAGAAAATTTTGGATGAAGCTCACAGAGCTAAGTATACCGTGCACCCGGGAGCCACGAAGATGTATCGAGATCTTCAAGAAATCTATTAGTGGCCAGGGATGAAGGACAGTGTGGCTAGGAGGGTGGCACAATGTGATATATGCCAAAGGGTAAAGATTGAGCACCAGAAACCCGCAGGGTTGATGAGACCTTTGGAAGTTCCTAAGTGGAAATGGGAACATATCACGATGGATTTCGTAACAGAATTTCCAAAGAGTCGAAGGGGCTGTGATGCCATTTGGGTTGTGGTAGACAGGTTGACAAAGTCAGCGCATTTCCTACCTACGAGGATGGATCAACCGGTACAAAAATTTGCAGAGTAGTACGTAAAGGAAATAGTACAACTCCATGGTGCACCGATAAGGAATGACTAGATCCAACTAGCTTGTCCGAGATTCATAATGTGTTCCACGTCTCCCAACTTCGAAGGCATGTGCTAGATCCAACTCTCGGAGTTCGGATGGAGACAATTGAGCTAAGAAATGACTTGACTTACCCAGAGTCACTTAGAGCAATATTAGATCGTCGAACTCAAGTGTTGCGAAATAAAGAGATACCGTTAGTGAAGATTCAGTGAGGAAAGCACTCGGATGACGAGGCAACGTGGGAACTTGAGGAAACAATTAGGAAGAAATATCCTCATTTATTCGAGAAAATGGAAATAGAGTAGGAAATTTTTATATTTTCTTCCAGAAATTGTATTTCAGAATGCAATAATTATTTAACATTCAATAATGTTGAGTATGTTTCAAATTTCAAGAACGAAATTCCTTTAAGGAGGGGAGAATATAATACCCCATATTTTTGTGAAGATGCCACGTATTTTAAGTGAGTTTAAAATATCGAAAATATGTTTGAATTGGCAACGAGTGACCGAATCAGTCGTAGGGAGTACCCTAGAGCTTAGATACATAAGGTTAAAGGTATATTTTTTATGAGCGTCTCAAGGCGAGATTTATGACGCTAAAAGAAATCAAATCAGAAATGATTTTCGGTTAAGCTAAGTTGTAGCCTAAAAAGACCGAATGATGGTAAGGGGCTTCCGAAAAATCTTATATATTGTGTAATTTTGAGTTATTAATTTTGAAATTTTAAGTATCTCGATAAATTTGATGTTTGAGGGTGTAATTGTAATTAGAAAATTATCCAAATGAAATAAGGATAAAATTAAGAGCTTATGTGGTAAAATATTGAAGTTGAGGACTTGAAATAAGGGTCAAAGTGTTATTTGAAAGAAGTTTGGGATCTTAGCTTGGATTTCAAAAGTTGAATTCATTCTAGCTTTGGATTTCAAAAGCTATTCAATTATAGGTTTGAGTCTTTGGAGTCCATGGCTAAAATTGTGACAAGTGGCATAACGTGATTGGTTGGAGAAATCTATAAAAAGGCACCATGGGTTGTTCTCAAATCATTCCAAACAACTTTGAGAGTTGAGGCACTCTAAGAGGAGGAGCTTGCTCTAGAGAGAGAGTAGGAAGTTCGGCAAGAAGGCGGGAAAGAATTGAAGGAGAAGCCGGGGAGAACGAGCCTCGTCGGAGTTGCGGGTCTTCACCGGAGTTTGTCAAAATCAGTCAGCAAAAAACTGAGGTAAGTCCTTTTTTTTTGATAATCCTGTAGAGGAGGAAGAGAGAGTCGCGTAGGTTCAAACGGGGGTCGAATCGAAGTTAAAACGAGGGAGATATGGCCGAAATACGAAAACGACGCAATGCTGTCCGAAATCTGGCAGCAACGCGTGAGATACATGCACCGGAAGTGGCTGCGCGTGAAGGCGCGTGAGCCACCTTCCGGGGGCGCGTGAGGGCGCGTAAGAGGCCTATTTTCCTTCAAATTTTCTAGTTATGCCCCTAATTTAATACCCTTCAATCGTATATAAAAATATTTGGGTTTAGCTTTACTGAAACATGTATTTTCTACAAAAATCTAGGCCGTTTGTTGTGAAATTATACCGTCGAAAAGATAAACCAACAAGGTGAGACTCCTATACTCTAAATCCTATTTTTTATTCTCTTATGAGAGACTCCTATTGCATGAGACGTGTTTTATGAAGTTCCTATACGTAAACTCTTGTTATTCTCTTACGTGAAATCATGATGCACATATAAAATGTATTTTTCTGAAAATTATAGGCTTTTTAACTGTTGTATTTATAAAATTCATGTGGCCATACTATTGTACCTATTTGTTGTTGGCCAAGGGCAAAAGTCGGATATCCCCCGAGAGGCGCTATGCGTGCGCCATCGAGAAAGCTCTCGTGGGGAAGACCGTGAGCCTAAGGGACAACGGATGTAGAGCTTGCATGAGTGCTATGAGGTCGGGCCGAAGTGACATGGTTAGGGACCTCCCGAGAGGCATTATGCGTGCGCCATTGAGAAAGCTCTCGTTGGAGGAGGCTAACGTGTTCACGAGGCACTTCAGAGTAGTTCTCCTTGTCTTCTCATACATTTTATACCTGATCATGCATCGATATAAACTGTTTTTGGAGTTTCTCACTAGAAGATTCATCTTCTAATTGGACTATGTCCCTGAAATATTCAAACGTTCCAAGTTCGACGAGCGACTCTAAGGGAAAGGATGTAGCTGAAGAATAAGCTTAATTTACTGCTGTTGTATGCTTATGTGCGAACCTATGTAATTTTGGATATGTTTACGATGTTCAGTTATCATTTGCGATAGGTGATGTAATACATTTTGTAGACGTCTTGAACAATGTTATGATAAAGCATTATGGTTGGGAACCATATCAGGTTCGATCTAGTTTCCGCATTTGAAATTTTAATGCTTGTCTTAGCTATTCAATTATTGGATTTGTTAAGCTGAGAAAGTAAAAATTAGGGTTTTGGGGATATTGTGTGATGTGTGACAACTATTGTGATATGAAAACTTTTTATATTCCCGAAATCCTAAGTTATAACACGCTCAAGAAAACTAGGGTGTTACACTCTCCATGGAGGTGACATGAAGGTATACGTGGTCCTTTTCTCAGTTGTTTCTTGGTTGTCCAATAGCCTCTTTATGTGGAGAAAAATAAGATGGGAGCTATACCGACTTGTCTTAGAGCAAGAACAATAAAAAGCTGTAGCTTAAGAGGAAGAAGAAGACGGACAACAAGCAAGAAGCAAAAACAAAGGATAAAGAAGAAGAAGATAAAAGATGGAAAGCAACTCACACGATCGGGGCTCTCCTCCAATCCACCAAATCCCTCTTATCCTTCTCCTATCCCTCTGCAATTTCCATTCATGCCTCTCCCCTTTCCACACCATCTCACATCATTTTCATTAGAGCATTTAATTCTCTGATGCGACAAACTTGGGTCACATTTAATGGCAGAAATAGTCAATAACATGAGGCATCCAATCGACTGTTTTAAGGTTGTCGACTTTTCTCATGCGCCAATCAACAGCATGCGAGCACGGGTTGATAGTTCCAAAACGATTGATCGATCCATGAACCTGTCGATCGATTCCTTCTACAAGGCACCAGTTTCGTCCAATTGCCTCCAAAGCCCTGTCCAATAACAATCTCCCATAACCATATATCCACGTGTCCCACAAATAATATAGCAACCAACATCTGTAACACCCCACTTTTCCTGAGCATGTCACTATACTAGGGCCCATTATATAAATACATACTCTTTTTCTTAAATATATTCCTTAAACCTCAAATACCGTATTTCAAAGAGAAACCCCCAACATATCTTTACAAATGCGGAAGCAATAATAGAAACCTGATATGGTACATTCACTTTAATCATAACATAAGAATCCGTACCATTACATCATATCTTTAACAACCTTAATACATAAACACATGGAGACTCGTTTCCCGAGATAACATCTAAACACCCTAGGTGCAATCAAATGATACCTCAAATACATAGCCATTCCCCAGTTCATCTAAACATATCCGGATAGACAAATTATCGAAACCACCTACTGAATCCATCGGACACGTCACCCCGTGCCGTCATATCTCAATCCATTCCTTGCCTAAACTGTAAATATCAACTGGAATGTTGAATGTTCCAGGGGCATAACCCGTTAGAAGATGAAAGTTCTAGTGAGAGACCAAAAACATATATATGCATGCATGATGTAATGACATGAATAAACGTTTGCCCCAGTGTAACTTCCCTAGCCCACAAGCCTGGCACAAAACCCTATGCAGAATCCCGAACCTTTACAGAATAAGCCTAACGTTGCTCCATCAATTGCCATTGGGGAATTACGACTACACTATCAGGACGACATCTCATCCCATGCACAAATATCAATATGACAATAATATCGTGCCATGCAAACATCACGACTTTCCATGCAATATGACAAAATGATCATAGCATTCATAAATAACATGCATATATAAACAATCATATCATAAATATAAGTTCTTAAGAGAAAACCACTCACATTTTCACGAGATTCAGAATACCTCAAAAAATGTGCATCACCTCAATTTGCGTGCCCAACCTTAATTTTCTTTCCAACACTCAAAAGTTGCACCAATCACTTTATCTTGAGTACAACAATCCTATAAATGATATTTTATCACAAAATATCTCCATACTCTAATTTCTTTCATTTTCCCCTTATTTTCTTTACTTTTCTTTTCTAAAAATTCGAATAAATACTCTCGGGACTATTTTCTGAAATCTCTTTCCACAATAATTCATAATATCCTATGAACTTCAAAGGAAAATTATTGAACTTACTCGGATGCTGCATTTTCACGCAAAACGAGGCTATTCGATGCAAAAATTGAGACATCGAGAATGCCAAAATCAAATCTTTTTACACAAACCTCGAGATCACAATTTTCAAGATTTTTTCCCAAATTTTTTGCCCTTCCACGCGCCTGCACGCACTAAGGCGAGTGGCCGCACGTGAAGACCAACGCATGCCAACAACTCACCGATCGTCTTCTCCGGCGATGGTTAACCAGCAATGCTGGCTGACTCCACCAGCTTCTTCCTCTCTTCCAGTTGATCCTTTTGGCACCTCTTGAACCTTGAACGGAGCACCGGAAGGTCGTTAACTGGCCGCTTGAAGGCTCGACCAAGCGGACCGCCACCTCTTTCCGACGAGGCCTCGAAACCTCACCATACCTAAACGAAAATGCTCCAAACTTACCAGAATGCTTCTACATCTCATGGGCATCAAAAGCCCCATGGTTTGAAACGCCAATTCATTTGATATTGCAGCTGATTTGAAGCTCCCATTCCTCAAATTTTCGCCCACCATGGATGCCTATTTTTAGGCATTTTCTAGCTTCCAAATGCCCTTAGTACCCATGCCTCTTAGAGCATCTACCTCCTCTTAATCAACCTCGAAGCAGCCTTATCTGACTAAAAATCCAAGTTGCAGGGTCGCGACAATCCGGCCAAACTTCTGGTTGGTTTTCTTGATTTTCTGGCCACCATGCTAGCTGTTGTCCGCCCATGCCTTTACAAAAAATCCTCCCCCGACTTTTGATTATTTGCACTTTGGCCCCTCAACTTTTGGCTTTCACCCTTTAGCCCATTTTCACATAGCCCCTTATCTTTCCATAATTACATATAAGACCCCCAAAGATTCTGAAAAAACATCGTTTCGACCTCCCTCTGGAAATTTCAAAAAATTGCACTTAGGCCCGAATATTTGTTTTAGCCCTAAACCCTCTCATTTCTTCCTGAAATAGCTGAAGGGTTGTTTCTTATGAAAATCCAAAGCCCCCTCAAGCTTCCATTGACTTCCCGGAAGTTTCCTACAACGATTCGATTTTGCAGCCTAAATGTAGCTGCATTTTTGCTATACCGAAAATCATTCCCGATCTGATTTCTTTTGATACCATAAATCATGCCTCGAAATACTCATCACGGCTATATCATTTTCCTTTGGCATCTCAGCTCCAAGAAACTCCCTATAGTCGATTCAGTCATTCATAACGGTAAGAAATTACCCTTATATCCTCAATTTATCTGAAAATTCCCTTTTTTGCCCCAAGATAAATTACTCTTAAGTTCTTTAGAATTTTTTGGGTATTACAACATCACTGCTTCGCAGTGACAAGGAACACACTAATAACAATGGATCACTAATCTGCTACATTACTCAATATGCGTGTGACTTTCTAGATTTACTGCCATGTAGCAATCAGGATATTTCAACTCCTTGGTGTCGACTAATGCCATCAGTCTACTAAGAGAATCTCTCCAAATCCCTAGAGCACACTGAAAGATCCTGAGTATCCTCTAGCTAGGACTCAGGACGATCTTAATAGGAGTGAAGTCCAACTTCATATGAACTTATTAAGACTCCTCGATTACCATGCACTATAGTCATTTCACTAACTAATATATCGACTGAGTGAGAGTCATGGACTAATTAAACTCACATGACTCGATAACTATGATAGATCCAGTACGATGTGTGATATAGATAACATGTCAGATCCAATCTAACATTGGAACTTTTTCCAATCTCATGCTTACCCTAGTTAGGAGATTTTCAATCACAATCACCTACATGAATTATATAAGATGTTTGCCCCCATCTAATGGAAATCAATTGATCCTATTAGTGAACATCTGTCTCTATACACCACTGCACACAGACAACACAAAGAGCATTCTCACCTCTTACACCGGATGGTTCTGCTTATGGAAAATCTCTGACACTAGTGCACAAGATACTATGTCACCTTTAGTCAAAGGACCAGATCACAATCAAGAGCCAGTAACCGATCATTAATCCAAAAGCCATGTGATCGCCGCAGGTGTCACATTCAGTAGATGTTCTTCCAACACCCACCTACATGTCTACTATATGCATCCCATGCAATATGGTGTATGACTCACCACCCCATCTCATTAGCATCTCCATATTAAACAATGGTAGTAGCTCATGTGTCAGTCCACTAATCGACTAATCATAGTTCCCTTTTGATAAATCTAAGGACTGGAAATACTTTTAAGAAATCCTGGACTAGAGATCCAAGTCACACAATCTCAACACCTTGAGAGTAGGAAGTCTACCAGGAAGTCTAGAAACTCATTCATAAAGATGAGAGTAAGAGATATGAATGAAGATATGACATTTTATTAACATCAAGAACAATCAATAGTGCCATTCACATACATCCCATGTAATGTAAATCTAGCATCTAGGACACTATTACTAACATAAGTATTAGTCCCTTAGGGAATGGCCACTCAAGAAGGGGGCTGAATTAAGCGATTAAAACTTTTCCTCATTTTAATTAAGATTCTTGATTAATGATTATATTAGAAAATATATTTAACAAATATGTATGAATAATATTTGTGATTGATAGTAAATGATAGCCACATGATATAACAAAAATAAATAAAATGAAGTAATAGGTAATTTATAGTGGTTCGGTGTTTCCATACATACCTACTCCACTTTCTCAATGTCTAACCACCCTTGGAGTTCTACTAAACTAATTTCACCAAGATTTTCTCCTTATCTTACCTTGAAAACTAGATACACTCCTAAATTTTAATGGTTCTAGGAAACCAATTTTACCAAGGTTTTCTCCCTAGATCACCTTGGAATCTAAATACATACCTAGATTACAACAAATTCTAAGCAACCACCAATACCAAGGTTTTCTTTCTATCTTACATTGAAAACTAGATACACTTCGAGATTTTAACAGTTCTAGGAAACCAATACAATCCACAATAAATGTTTATATGAGTACAAATATTTGTCCACACTTGGACACAAGTAAATGAACAATTAAGAACAAATATACAAGGAAATGATATTTAAATAAATAAATAAATCAGTAACCTCAAGTTTGATGGAGAAATTCATAGTCAACTTAAAAATCTTTTCTCCTCTTACCTTGTGGCTCTTCGGTGGATGAGCAACGAAGCTTTGAGAGTCTTGGATTGCTTGAATTTTTATTTGAGAGTGTTTGAGAGCTTGTAAGTGCTTAGTATATGCAAAATGTACAATTGATAATCTTCAAAATGAACTTGGGGCATTTATAAGCGTTTGCTGAAAAATACTATAGCATACTATAGCAACGATCAAAATATTTTTAAATAGTTTTTTACTTTACTTGAAAAATAATTTTAATCAAAAATACCACTTTTGATAATACATATATCATGTCAAAATATTTTATAAATTAATCAAAAATAATTAAGAACTAAATATTATTTTTGTAAATTATCAAAACTTAATTAAAGGTTAAGTGAAACAAGTTGGCTCAACAATAAGTACCCAGAATGTCGCCTTCCAAAGGGGTTTTCGGGGGCCTTAACCCTGAAGACTCGATCTGGCTCCCCAAAGACCCTTCGGGGGTCTACTCCCCCAAAAGCCTAAATCATCTCCATGTTTAGTCCTTTGATTGGCTACCTCCTAGAGGCCTTCGGGATACTTTTTCCCATAACTTAACCCAACTTGTGTTAGTAATGTACCCTAATGCGAGATTTAGATGACGTCTAATGGACTTGTAATTAATACATGTGAAGGAATTTACTATGGTGATGCGAGTAAAATTAAAAAAATTTACGTGCATCAAATATACACATTGGAAGCAATAAATACGTACACCATAAAAAGTTTGGATATTTTAAGCTACACATTATTTCATCATATGAAATATAATAAATAAATACCTGAAGTCCGATGTCAGGTTGGATACATAAATAGTTTCTGTATCAAGACTAAATCCACCTCACGTTGTGGTAGTCTTAATCTGTCTACACCTAGCGTGCTCTCCGGTATCATTCCATGCACTTCTTCCTGTGCTAGCCTGAAGATTCCGTACCACCAGCACCCGTGTGTCTTTTACGCTTGACAATCATGCACTTGTTAATTGCAATGGAAGTAGAGCAAAAGAAACACAAAAGAAATAGAAGAAGCAAAATGTCCAAGCACTTCTCTCTGTAATTCCTCACCTCTAAATTGTTGCCCAACCACCTCATCCTCACCCTCTCAATTGACTACTACATGGACCTCACTTGGGGGGTAGATGCGGCACGGGGAGTCGACTAATGGCCACCAAGAGTTGATTGCAGTAGCAATTAACTCCTTAAGCTAGGCAGTCAACTCTCTAGCTCAAACACCTCTAAATTGTTGCCCAGCCACCTCATCCTCACCCTCCCAATTGACTACTACATGGACCTCACTTGGGGGGTAGATGCGGCACGGGGAGTCGACTAATGGCCACCAAGAGTTGATTGCAGTAGCAATTAACTCCTTAAGCTAGGCAGTCAACTCTCTAGCTCAAATTGTTATGTTAAATGATTAAAATTGTTTTCCGCATAAGCAATTTCAATTGTTTAAGTTAAGCACTTTGAAACCTCAAATTCAAACAAAAAATTTTGAAAGAAATTAATCACATCAATTGCAATCATCAATTACATAGTCATTGATAACATTATCGGTCACCAAAATTACAAAATGAAAAAATGAAAAGGCAATATCTGCTTAAGACCAAAATGTTACTCTTTATCCCTTGCCTTATTAAGTACTAACTTTCAAGCAACATAAAACCAACATGTTTGAATGAGTAGGCCTGAAGTTTGTTTATTAATTCTTACAGTATTTTGTTAGCAGAACTAGATAATCCATAAATAGTGAAATTTCTATTGCCATGAAGTAGGAGCAAAAAAATTAACCTTCAACTTGTCAAGTAACATTTCCAAATGTCAAAATCCAAGTTACTTGTGTCGTTTTGCCATTTTCATTGATAATAATTTTACTTTGAAATACTTTTGACCACACTAGAAAAGGACATACAGAGAAATTCCCATATATTAGAGATTACAGATTAAATCTCACCTCGAATAGTAGTTGTGCTTACTCAACATCGCCTTCCACTAAGTTGGAACTCAGACCTAAAGAAGCATTATAGGCCTTAATTTTGAGTCTTTTAATATCAAAGCAAACTAGTCTATTGTACCATTTGAATACTAATTTTTTAGCAAAATTATATCTGAAAACAAAAGATGTAGAGGGTTTATAACTGCAATTTAGTGGAGTCGTAGAAAAAGAATGAAAAATAGACAACGCCAAAAAATAAGAGAACAAATAAGAGTTTGCACTGCATATCTCGATAAAGTTCACGTTTTAAGATGGAAATCTAAGCCCGACACTTATTTATTAAACATGTATTCAATCTGATATACCTCACTAACTTCGCTACAACAAAGGTTGCCAAAAAGGAGATGAATAGGAATCGAAGGAACGGATCGATTGAAGTAAGCACCAACAACTTAGAAGGCATTGTGTAAGCCCTCGATGAACGAGCATTGGCCAACGGTTGCGGGTAAGGACAACGATAAGTGTGATTGGTCACGGGTGAGTTGGGCGTTTTAGGGGAAAATCAAAATTTTCTCCAACTTGAATGGGTGGCTTTTGAATTGAGAATTTTAAGTGTTTGATAGTTACTTGAAAATTTTTCAGCAATGGCCAATAGAATAGTAATAGTTGACTGTTTCAAGTGGGTTGATCCCTTTCTCTCTCAAAGTCTTAAAGGGTTTTATGAGTTTTGCTTTGAGAATTTTTGGGTTTTTAAAATTTTCAAAATGGGTTTCATAGTAAAGGTTGAAAACAAAAATAAAAAAAATTACACCGCATGACAAAAGATATTAGCCATTTGGCCATCTATTAGGTACAACCAGCATTTTTCAAGTTAAAAAGAGAAGTGATTTAGTGATCTCTAATTTAGTAAAGCAAAAATTTAAATAAGTTATCTTCTCTTTGCTTTTTTAATTTTTAATTTTAAATTTATTTTTAATTTTTAATTTTGATAGTTTATTTTCAAAAAATTAAAAATATGTTTTTTGTCATTTTAAAAAATTATTTCTTAAAACAGAAAATTAAAAAATATGTTTTCTTTGAAATTTTAAGATAAAATATTTTATGATATTTTATTTAATAAATTTAATTATTAAATAATAAAATTACCTCTTTTTAATAAAATTTTATTATTAAAATAAAATAATAAATTTAATTAATAAATTATTTGAATAATAATTTATATTAAATATTATTATACATCATATAATACATTTAATAATATATTATATATTGTATATTATTCTATTTTTTTAATTATAATATAAATCTATTATATTTTTAAATTTTGAATAAATATATAATTTTATTTTTAAAATTTAAGAATAATTTTTTTTTCTTTCTTTTTAGAGCCAAAACATGAAAAATAAATTATATTTTCCATATTTTAGACCTAAATATTTAGTTATTCTAAATTTATTTTATTTAATTTTTTCTTGTTTTTGAAAATATATTTTTTTAAAATGGTAAAAATAAACATTTTTATTATTTAAAAAAATTATAAATTATAAATAGTCTAAAAAAATAAATAAATAACACAGCCTAATAAAAGGACGTTTCCCAATTTTCCATTTTTTAGTAGCGCTACAGGAGAGTAAAAGGTCACGCACCAATTAACGCTTGGAAAACCCATAAAGAGAGCACAACAGACCCGGATGGCAATGGGCGAACTAGGTGGGTTCATCATCATGTAAGAAAAACAATTGGGGCTATGGGATGGGATGGGATGGCGAGGGCGTACTCCCTTTGCCTCCCGATAGATGAATGATTCTTCTTCCATCACACCAAATCAAGAAAGGAGGAATGAAGTTAGAAGCAGCAGTAGCAGTTAGTAAAATCTAAAAAATTAATTTGGACAAGGGAGATGTAGATTGGATAAATGCAGGTCAAACGCAAAAGTCCATCCAGATCCACTCAGCCAGACAGAGGTCAACGCTGAGAGCTAACCTCCCAAAAACCTGATAAAATAAAATTTTAAGAGAAACATATACACACCCGCCCACTGTTAGTCGTTTCTTCTTCCCACCCCACCCCACTCCACCCCGTCTTGTGTGTCAAGTAACAATAATTGTATATGATAGAACCGCACGCCCAAGGCAGGCTTCATTTCTGTGTGAAAAAAAACACATTTGGATAAAACACGATTTGTAAACAAAAAACAAAAATCTCCCGATGCCGATGCCAGCATCGCCAAGCATAAGGATCTGAATTATTATTCATTTTCGCAATTTACCAAGAAGGGTACATAAGAAAAGTCTTCAACTAGGGGGGGCTGGCTGGCTCTTTAAGCCGCAGATTCCTTGGAAATCTTATCAGCCTTACCAATGACTTCTTCAATGCCTCCAACCATGTAAAACGACTGTTCGGGAAGATCGTCATATTTTCCATCCAAGACCCCCTGTTCAAATTCCGCAAACCCCGAGTAAGCAGCAGCCAATAACATACACAGACAAACCCAACCAACACCAAGCTTAGCTGCTTTTTTCATCTTTTAGAGACACCACAGAACAGTAGTACTTAGCATATCATGCAGCAAAATTACCCACTTCAGACTGTACAGAGATCGAACCCATTACCACTAATGCTACCACTACTATTATTAGTCATATATATATATATGAACAATTAACCAACGTGATGATGATACAAGAACAGATCATAATACCTGGAAGCTGGTAATGCTCTCCTTCAGCTCCACATACTTGCCAGGTGCACCAGTGAACACTTCTGCAACATGGAAGGGCTGGCTCAAGAACCTTTGAATTTTACGAGCACGGGCAACAGTCAACTTGTCGTCTTCACTGAGCTCATCCATTCCCAAAATGGCAATGATATCTTGAAGGTTCTTGTAGTTCTGAAGAACCTTTTGAACTCCTCGAGCAGTATTGTAGTGTTCTTCTCCCAAGATATGTGGGGAAAGCATGCGAGATGTAGAATCCAGAGGATCCACAGCAGGATAGATACCAAGCTCAGAGATCTGCTCAACCACAGAAAAGACATTTGTTTAGTATTTGACACAGGTATTTTAGATTACCTGACAGGAAGATAAAATAGGTAGAAACATACCTGTCGTGATAACACAGTCGTGGCATCCAAATGAGCAAAAGTGGTGGCTGGTGCAGGATCCGTCAAGTCATCAGCAGGCACATAAATAGCTTGGACAGATGTGATGGAACCTTTCTTAGTTGTTGTGATACGCTCTTGAAGGCCTCCAAGATCTGTAGCCAGAGTTGGTTGGTAACCGACAGCTGATGGGATACGTCCAAGCAAAGCAGACACTTCAGAGTTAGCCTGTTAAAGAAATAGAACATGAGAAGACAACAGTGACAAACAGGATAAAATAGCAGGCACAATGACAATATAATTGAGACACTTTGATTTAAAAGCAGGCCAACCTGGGTAAATCGGAAAATGTTGTCAATAAAGAGCAGCACATCCTGCCCTTCAGCATCTCGAAAATGTTCTGCCACAGTCAAACCAGTAAGCCCAACACGAGCACGGGCACCAGGAGGCTCATTCATTTGTCCATAAACAAGGGCACATTTGCTTTCGCTCTGATACAAAGGGTACAGAATAAAGGAAATAGAGAACAGAAGAGTAAGAATGCCAACATGGAAAATTGAGGCAAGAAGCAAAATAAAAATATAAATAATACTTCACTAACTTGCTTATCATCAAGCTTAATGACACCACTTTCAACCATTTCCCTGTACAAGTCATTACCCTCACGAGTACGCTCACCAACCCCAGCAAACACAGAGAAACCACCTGAGAAATGTGACATGTGATCATCAAAAGAAAGAACATTAGGCAGATCAATGCATTGAAGTGAACAATAATAATACCATGGGCTTTTGCAACATTGTTAATAAGCTCCATAATGAGCACTGTTTTCCCTACACCAGCACCACCAAACAATCCAATCTTTCCACCTCTTTGGTATGGAGCAAGGAGATCAACCACCTGTAGATGAATGTTATGTTTGTTTATCACATAAAATCAGGTAATTAGAGTATGTGCACTACTGAGTAGAATGCAGGAAGGAAATACATAAGCAGGAGAAATTTTAAACTACATCCATGAAGCTCTTCAGAGCAACCACAGAGCAGAACTATTAAAATCATCAGATAACCTTAATTCCAGTGACAAGGATCTGTTGCTCAGTTGCTTGCTCAACAAATGCAGGAGCTTCTCGGTGGATGGGCAAAAAGTGGTCGGTTTCTGAAGCATTAGAAAGTGAAAATGACTAGCAGTTCAATGGTTAATAAAGTTGAGAATTGATGCCACATAATGTCATAATATATCCAAATTTATAGAACTGTAAATGGAGATAGTCTACTTACTGATTTCGCCTTTCTCATCAATAGGCTCTCCAATAACATTCATGATACGACCAAGGGTGGCCCTACCAACAGGTACCTATCATGATAGAAAAAGGATAGATAAGCAACAAGAGGCTTCAAAAATGTACATGGCAGCAAACAAATACATAGAAAGGAAAAATAAGCATATGAAGCAAAAAAAAAAAAAGTTAAAAAAAGTAATACAATCAAGCCTGGAAAGAGATTCCATCAGGATGGTTAATCTATAAAAGGATGTCTTCCAATCAGAGTGATTGTTGAGTTTGTTTGAATCATTTGACCAGGCCCAGTTAATGACCCAATCCAATTTTAGGAGAGAATCAAGATTTCCACATCTCAATCCAATTTAGAGGAGGATTAGGACATCCCTACTTCTCTATAGAAATGTCTGCAGTAATTTTCTCTTGAGAACGTATAAATTAAATAGTATGAAACAGTTTGAGCTTCTAGGACTTAGGTTGCAATAAAGTTTTGGGTTGCCAAATTTTTCTTTATTAAATTGTACACTCCATGTTGACATAATGAGATTTATTTTTTCATCCTTAGCTCATAAACATTAGCATCGAACCAAATCATGTTAAATATATATTTCACTTTTGATCTTTTCCTTGGGTTTTTGCACCATAAAATTTTTCTACCACAATCACTATCAAAATTATAAAGAATTTATGTTCGTCTAACCTTAACATGTGATATTAGAGCTGCACAGAACATTCTTTATTCCAACAAGAGAAATCAAAGCCAGTTTCAAATTAAAAGTTCGGTATCTAACCCCAACAATCAAAGACATCGACAAACTGATGACAACAACCACTAAGTGGGTTGACTACATGAACATACATCTCCTACCATCTCTATACATGAACATCTTCTATAAAAGGTCAAACTAAAAGATTTTCCAATTACCTGTATATTGATCTTCTCATATATTCAAACCATCTCACTCCTGTTACCACATCTTATACCTTCAATAGATATCACTTCAATTTTATTACATATAATTTTATTTCTAATTGTGTCATTTTACGTATGATCACACATCTTTTGTAATACCCTCATGTTAACTACGCTTATATTTAGCATATGTTGATACTTAGTTGTCAGGTTCTAGCATTTCTGAAGTGATTAGGAAGAAAGAGAGAGAGAGAGAGAGAATCAAGAAAGAGAGAGAAATCAGAAAGAATGGAGAAAAAGAGAGATTTTAGGGGAAAGAATTCTGTTATCTCGCAACATAACCTCCATCCTCCAAGTGGTAGCCTATTTATAGGCCTTCTAGCTGTCAGTTGTAACTGTTAACCGAAAGATACAAGTTGCTTTCAGTCAGTTACAACTGTTAACTGAAAGATCAAATTGTAACAGTAGCAAACAAGGTACAATACAGTAATTGCAACAAGCTGTAATTACTGTTATAACCCTAGGACCTTGACGTTAGTTTTTCACCATCCTGAATCATATAACCAAGATGACCTCATAACTATCCAACAAAACTTCCTTGGTAGCTTTAATAAGATTTACAATTACATAAAATGTTCGACACAATTCTGCACTTTTATCATCATGTCTTAGTTCTAGTAACATCGTTAATAATCTCTCTTTTTGAATAATTGATTGAAATATCTAAAGTACTCTTTCTAGCAACAGCTTGATTTTCAAGTCTCACTATGGCGTCATCTATTCATCTATTTTTACTTAACTTACACATGATATATTTAATTTTCAACTTAATCAACTTGAAACACTCAACACTCAAATTCATGAGGAGAAATTGGGAGCTTGGTAGCTGGAACAAGACAGAGTTCTTTGAGCTTCTTAATAGCCAAGGCAGACTAGACCTGCGAGCCCCAAACAATCAGGCCAACAAAAGGAAGAAGGAAAAGCTTCACCAAAATGCCACAACACCATGTGTCTAGCCAGTCCACCATCAGCTCTTGACTGGCATTTTTATGCTTGTCTATTTTTTCCCATTAGAACTATTGAAATCAACTTCCCATTGCAAGTAGCAAAGGGCTCACAGAGAATCTCTTTTGCACACATCAATGGAAAAAACCCTATCTGAATTGTTGTTGTCTGCTCGACCATTATCATTGTTGCAAATCAGAGAAAGTTTGATCATTGCCTTCTTTAATGTTGCTCAAAGAGGGGCCCAAATTCCAAGTCAGACACCACCAACCTTAGAACTAGTGGATATCGTTCATGCACACAATCCACCACCATCAATGGCCTTGGGTATCCATCAATTGTCTTCACCACCATTGCTCACACCATCACCAACTGTAAATTTATCTTGGTGTCAAGATAGATAGACGTATGTATATATATATATAGAGAGAGAGAGAGAGAAAGAGAGAGATTGCAAAAAGAACAGAGGGTAAGGCTTAAGTCTTGGTATTCTAACTCGACCTAATTTTGTTGGTTGCAACCTAACTTGCGGAGACATGAAGACTTTATTTGACCAATTTAATCTTTTGATCCAGTTTAGGCATTTGATCCTATTTAGGACAGTATATACAAATTTTGTACCAGATGAGTGTTGTGACCTAGTTTGACATGTGAACATGATTTATGGTTTTGAATTAATCATACTAATTTTGATCTTTTAGACCTTTTGTCTTTTAGCATTCGAACCTAACCTAATCAGTCTGATCTCTTTAATGATCCATTTCCACTTAAACTGATTTTGATTTGTTGCTCCACTTGAGTTTGTTGATACAGTTTGGTTTTGACTCAATTTTGGTTTTCGCCATTTATATTCAACTCCATTTGGGCCTTCTTGATCTAACTTAAATTTGGTTACAGTATTTGATTGGATATGAGTAATGGCTTTGACCAATGTCCCTATACATGAGGTCAAGATTTTCATTATTTTAAATTTGAGGAATTCAAGAAAGTATAGAGAAATTATTGTATTTGTTTTGAATTCATAGATCAAGCTTAATTACTAACCCAATGAGATGAGTTAGAATTTTACATCCCAATCCAATTTAAGGAAGAACTAGGGCATCCATAGAACTTGGATATATATATATATATATTTTACTTTTTCTTGAGTGTGTAGATGGTAGAGAATGTGAACAAAATATGTGCTCTAAGGGCTTGAATGCATCACAAGTTGCAGTTTTAAAATTTTTTCCATTATTTCTTTTTAAACCTTATTTTAACATAATGAAATTTATTGTTCTTTTTCTGCCCACAAGTTAACCCACATTAAATTTTGTATATTTTATTTTGGGATTTTCTATAAGTTTGGGTATTGTAGTATTTTGTTAAGATGGTAGAATTTTTATTTCTTTAACAAGTTGTATCAGAGCTAAACTTTAATTTATGTTTAATCCTACAAGTGCCAAATACCCAAAAAAAGTTATGCGTGTTAATTTATAATGAATAAGGAGAAAACCATGTGATGATAATGAAATCAAACCCAATAATAGCTATCAAATAGGCCAATAACACTATCAATATAGGACATATGTTTAACAATTGATATTAATAAACAAAAATAAGGTAAAAAAAAATGTTGATGACATAAAAATTGGGAAAAAGGAATGAAGTTTTCAATGGACAGATAATAAACTAGCAACAGAATCCAGTTCAAAACCTTCAACGAGCTGCTTGGTCAAGATGTTGCATTCACTTACAAAAGAACCATCTTATGACATACAGATAAGATCTAAAAGATCAGTTGTACGTTAAATTCTTGGACTAGCCCACATTATTGACCCATTCAATTTAAATAAAATGAATTTTAATTTCTATAATGGAAACAAAGGACACGAATAGGTGAAACTTTATCCTTGTTCTAGTGAAATTTTGACATTCTTCACCTATACACTTGGGCAACAGAGAAAAGAACAAAATAACATGCCTTAATCCCACTTAGGCAATAGATGATCCACTTAAATTTGTACATGCCTCATTGCTTTTTCTCTTTATTGTATTTTCTCTACGTCACTGTGTGAATAATAAAGCTTTCAAAAAAGTTATGCTTCCAAGAGCAATAATATATAAGCCACCTCCAAATTGTAAAACCAATAATGCAAATGCAAAATGATCTACGTTTCTTCTTATCAATGCTTGCCCACTCAGCATCAGAACAGAGAATAATATAAACATGCCGTTCACATATACGCATTTCCGTCAAGCGGAAAACACGCCATAAATCCAATCAACAACCAAAATAATAAATCTGGTAGCAAAACGAAAAGAGCATCGCTGAGATCTAGAGCGATGAGTGAGATATCCACCAAATTAACATTGTAAAATCCATCCAACACTAAGAAGCCTACAAGTAAACTCTTTCGGAACAACGGAACCATCGCCTCTCGCAAAATGTCAGCAAGCCGAAGCATCAAAGAACGTCGGTTACTTACAGTGATAGGCGAACCAGTGTTAAGGACTCTCTGACCGCGCACGAGCCCTTCCGTGCCGTCCATAGCAATGGTCCGGACCATGCTCTCTCCCAGGTGTTGAGCCACCTCCAGGACCAGCCGGATCGAGTTGTCCAGCACCTCGAGGGCCGTCAGAATCGGCGGCAAGCCATCATCGAACCTGACGTCAACGACGGCTCCGATGACCTGGCAGACCTTGCCGATGGACCCCGCGCCCGTGAACTCATCCGTGATCTTTCCAGAGGGGCCTCCTGTTTTCGGCGGGACGGCCGCCGGCTTCGACGGAGCGGCGGCGGAGGTGGCGAAGTCAACAACGCGGTTGAGGAGGAAGCCCTTGGGAGATGCGCGATATGAGGGGGCTCTGAAGGCTGGTTTGGCCGGCGAGCGGTGGACCGACGACCGGAGCAGCGACGACAACAGCCGGCGGGAAGCCATCACTGCTTGCTAGATACAGAGACAGACAGCTAGGGTTTGTAAGAAAGGAGACCCCTTTCTCGCTTTTTATCCAAGCGGAGTTGAGTTCTGTGTCTTTGTTCGGATTTTTGTTTTTCTTTATTACAGCTAACTTCGGCCTTGATGTCCGAAATTCAACTCAGACGACGTCGTTTTCTAGCCAACGCAAGGCAACGGCGTCGTTAGTAACCATATAATCTTTTGTTGTTTCTCTTCAGAACAGGATCCTAAATCCTTTCTTTCCCACCTTTTTTTGCTTCTCTTCTCTATTTTCAATGATCCGCCAAGGCTCCGTTTGGGATCACACCTTTATTATTATTTTTTTTTTTATCTTTTCCTCTTCTAAGAAGTTGAGATATTGAATCAAGAATGTGCTAAGTTCATTTGAAAAATTAAGGGCGGTTGAGTTGTAGAGAATATTTTTTATTAAATGATTAAATTTTTAATTTAAAACACAAATTTTAATTTCTTAATCTTATAATATAAATTATAGAACATTAAAGATAATTTTTTCTATATTTTTTGGAAATAAATATTATTGATTTTTGAAATATAAAATATTAGAAGATGTTTAGTTCAGTCGATCGGTTCAAAAGAAGCTCTTGGCTATGTGCTGTCAATCATCTCTGCATCAAAATCGATCGACCATTTTGTGTTTCCTATCAATCGTCTTTTTTGCTTTTGATCTAATTGGTTGATCGTTTCTTAGAATATGTCAACCGTTTTTGTTGCATGTCTCTCTAACGACTAATTTTGCATTTTCAAACGGTCACAAACGACTAGTTTTGTTTCAAGATTTTGTGCAGTCTATAAATACAGTCAAAGAAAAAAATTGAGAAGACTAATAGATAAGAATGAGTTGAGTTGAGATTACATATTATATTCATACTTCTCAAAATTACTTGTGCTTTATTTTTCTTTTAAAAAGATTGGTATTTAATTTGTATCATTTGATTTCAAATGTTATGTTTACTTTGAGAGATTATTTTAACTAAGAGTGTCTACTCTTAGATTATCTTTTTTGTTTAACTTTTCTATTTTCCTAGCTTATGAACTAAAGGGTCTATTTGTCTAAGAGATTTATAATTTCCAACGATTTATGCTAGAGGGCTTACCGAGTTTGGTAAGAGGTTTCAATGAATTGTTTAAAAATCCTTTCTGAGAGTTAAGAGAATGGATTATACTAAATTTAACTTAATCACTATAAATATCTTGTATCCTTTTTATACTTTATTTTGATTGTACTTCATTGTTTTGATAAATTATTTCAAAATTTCCTAAAAGGTTTTTTAATTTGTCAATCACCAAATTCACCTCCTTAAGTGTGTAATGCCATACATTACTATACAAAACCTAATCTAACAATTTAGTTATAAAACTGAAATTAAAAAATATTTCATGAAATTTTAAAAATATCTTATATTATTAATGTTGTAATATAAATTTTGTAAGAATAGAAATATAAATGATGTCATAATAAACATGTTAAGAAAAAATCAATTTAAATATCTTAAATAAATTATTCAAAAATAAATGAAGATTATTAAGAATAGTCCTTGTAGAAGACATGATAATTAAAATGAATAAAAATAAATTCAACATTTTATGTGATCATAAAATTTTGTTAAAACTAAATTAAAAAATTTTATAGGACAGCTATAAAGATTAAGTCTGTTATGTGGTACAAAGTTTTAGATAATATAATACAAACATGTACAAAATATAAATATAATAGAGATGAAAATGCAAAGAATGACTTTAAAAGATAGTTATTCATGAGACTAATATGAGGGCAAAGTCTTGGGCCCAGCTTGCTAAAATCAAGGACCGACAAAGAGGAAAATTCACCTACTTACTTTAAAATTTGAGTAATGTTATTTATTTAGATTGAAGACTAATCTTCGCTATAGTTTACACCTTTTCATTAAAAAATGAGAAGGTGCATATGTAAATATGGATATACCTGCACCTCTCTAGTTTTCAATAAAGAATACAAATTAGAATGGAGATCCATCTCCAGTCTAAATGAATAACATTATTCTAAAATTTTGGCCTTGACATCTTGGCCTATCATTCACTATCTTAGTTATATTAAACTCGGATTAATTTTATTGAAATAAAATGTATGAAATTTAATTAAATAATTTAATTATGTAAGAAAAAAATCAATAAAAGTTCATGTGAAAAGATTAGATGGAATAGAATAAATATAGGTAAATGTCAAATAAACTTTTGTATTTTGATTTTAGGGTGAAAGAGTGCGTTAACACTTAGCGGTAAATGTAAGAAAACAAACTAATTTTTAAAACTTTTTCAAAAATCAAACAAATAAACAGAAAAAACAGACATTTTTTACAAGATACAGTAATAGTAGCTATATGCATATAACAAAATCATACAATATAAAAATGCTTGAACATTAGTTTATTTGACATTTACCTCAAGTTCAAAGAGAATGTCAGTTGCTCCTATTGCACGTCTGACTTGAACCGTTTGGTCTCTCGATTGAGCTCTCGCAAACTCATCATGTACCAACTCATGAACTAGCTCCATGTTCGCTCTCAAATCTGAACATATCCTTAACTAACTAAGCCACCCCCATAAGAGTAAGCAGGGCCGACCCAACCCTTAAGCCATGTATGCCATGGCATTAGGCCCCCCAAAATTACAAGGCCCCAAATTTTAAAAAATTGTAATATTTATGTATATATCTTTTTATTTTTTTAATAATTAATATTTTATTAAAAAAATTAAATACAAAACATTAATTTTTTTTTTAACTTCCCTTCACCATTTTTCAATTTTTAACCAATGTTGTAGTGTTCTCAAATCCCAATATCCCATAAAAAGCACATATTTATAGAATAAAAAGTTGTTCATTATTAGTGAATTTTATCATTTTAATGTTATCAGTTTAATATTATGTTTTGTTTTGTTTCTTTTTATAAGAGAATCATGAATGTATAGTTTTTTGCTCGCACTGACTTTCTTAGAGTTTCAAGAAAAATTAGTTTTATTTTTTTTTGTTTATTATTGTAAGTTGTTTGGCTTTTTTTTTTTTCTTATCTCTAAGACATTATATTTTAGTTGAAAATTTATTATCATTAAGAGATTATTATATTTTGTAGTTGATTGAATTTTAACTTTTTTTATTTAATAAAACAATAAAATATTTGTGTAAAAAAGTGTATTATTTATTTTTTTATAAAAAAAATTAATACTCGAAAGCCTCAACAAATTCTTTCGTCTAAGGCCCCCAACTTTGTTGGACCAGCTCAGAGAGTAAGGGACTAAATTAGTCAACGCCTAAGGCTATCTCCAGCAGAATCAATTTCAGCTCGCCAAAGCTATTTGTGGCAAGAATATTACCGAAAACGAGCTCCAGCAAAGCTCACTATAGCTACATTTTCTCGCTAAAAATTTGACAACCTTCAAATGCCTCGTCAATGTTGATGAGTGAATTTTTCTCCCTATATCTTCCTCAACTCCCAACTACTCAAGGCGGGAAGAGAAAACTTGTGAGACCCCCTTCTCGGATACCCTGGCCAAGCCGAAGAACCCGGGCGAGGGCCCGCACGAAAGGAAAAAAAAAATGAAAAATGTAAAACCACCCTGACCTGCCATGCATGCTCAACTAGGATCACCTGAACTTATGTAGAAGAAATAACAGCGGAAGCAATACTCACACATCCTAGGCATGTATAATAAGATAATCGGTCACAGGGTTACATGGTATATACATATACATGACCGTGCTAAGCACTCAAGTGCTAAACATCTATGGCACAAAATCACAAGATACACCAAACCAAGATCTACCAGGACTGCCCTGTACACCACCTATCGGGATACCTCAAGGATTGCTAGCCTTGTCCCCACACTTAGCCTTGCCCTTACCTGGAATGAAGAGAAGCAAGAGTGAGTCACGAGACTCAACAAGCATATAAGAAATGAAAGGCTGATAAAAGTATGGAAGCTAAAGATAAATCCGCACCCCACGTGTTATAACCATACATCATATGCTCATGAATCTCATGACAGATATACAAAATGCCGCATAAATAAAATATGCACACACTGGTCCTTGGGGCCCACATAAGACATGTGGCACCCAAGTCCCTATCACAAACCTGTCACTGCCCTGAAAGGTAATGTATACGTATCATATCGAGCCATAGCTCACTCGGGCCGGCGCGACCGAAACCCTGATCAATACATACTATTCTGATAGTGCAAGTTGCGTCCTTAAATCCGGTACGCCAGCCAAAACTGCAATAATTGAGCCAAAGCTCCCTCGGCACGCTAGAACGCTCGAAAAATATCACAACACACACACACATGGCGCCAGTAACCATGCAATGTACAAATATAATGCAGTGGCATAATGAGCATAAACGATGATACAAAGCCCGCATAAGCCATGCATCAAGCCCTACTCGCCTATATAGGAAATCACATACAATGCAGTGCTCATGTCATGCAGAGGCATAATGAGCACAAACGATGATACATAGCCCCCATAAGCCATGCATCATGCCCTGTTCGCCCTGAAGGGAAGACAAATATACAACAATATGCCCATAGCCAAGCACACCAGTCACATGAAACCCCCATATGCATATCCCAAGCCCATGCATGCATATGAACTGACAAGATACTGGTAATAAAAGAAACACATGCAAATACGCTTGGCCACAACAACCTCTAACAAGAACCTACCCATAGGTTCCTAGCTTCATTCCAACAACAAAATAGAAGGGAGAAACGAACCCTTCAAAGCTCACAAGGAAAGACCCACCATCTGGAAAGCATCAAACCAAGATGGAGAAACTAACCAAAAACAGGCCTATAATCCTCGAATGAAAGCATCCACAACACATCAGAGTAAATCCTCAAACAACAAGATTAGGCGAGAAGTCCGACTTATAATAACCAGTAAATCACATACAGTAAGAAAATAAGTCACGCCTATAATTCTCGAATAAAGAACCTAAAGTCCTCAAAATATATATCTAAAATCTCATAGAAAGGAAAATTGAGAAACTAGCAATAAACAAACTTATAATAAAAAAAACCATTAATGACTCACGATGAGTAAATCCTCACATATGTCCTCAGTAACAAGTTTATAGTGTTCCTCAATAAATCCTCATATACAAGCTTATCTGGAAACTCCGACTACAACAGCTCCAAATTAACCCTACAATGAGGAAAATAAACCATTCTCAAGAATAGGCTTACCATCTCAAACAAATCCAACCAACATGGAGAACACTACCAAATGTCAAGCCTGTAATCCCTGAATGAAACCTCCAGTTCAACACCCAACCAGTCAACATCAAAATAAGGAGGTAACAATAAGGAAATAATCGACCGACAATACGGAAGATAAACCGAATCTAAGAATGGAAGCATCTATCACATGCTATTATCTGACATCAAAGAAATATGAAGGATAGCTAATGGAAATAAAGATAAAAGATGGTGGAATGCTTGCCTTGACAATTTCCAAGATGCCTCGATTTGCGTGCACAACCTCGATTCGCGTGCAAATCACTTCACCTAAATCATCAAAGCACCATATTCATCATTTTATTCTAATAAACCTCAAAACCTATTTTTCCATAATTTCCTTACATTATTCTCTATTTTTCTCTCATTTTTCTCAATAATATTTTAAAATAAATATCTACTTAAATATTTCACCATATATTTATCCATGGAAATTCATCAAATAAAATTCTAAGAATATTAAAAATTCTAAAACTTACCTAGGCTTAACTTTCAAAGCCTCATTGATGCACGTGCATTGACCTCGAAAAGCGTGTCCAAACCATTTTTCTCGCCAAAGACCCCAGAATATTAATACAACTCCATTTCCTATTTTTCGGGATTTTTCAGACTTATTTTACCATTTTTCCCATTTTCTTTTCTTTTTCTCATCGAGGCTCCTACATCATCATCATCATCATCATCTTCTTCTTCTTCTTCTTTCTTTCTTTTATTTTTCCTTTCTTCTTCTATTCCTTCTTCCCCAAGCTGCCTTATGCGCGTAGCACCTGCAGCCAGCTTCATGTCCGCACGGCCCAGCCATCGCATGCCACCTCTGACTGCCGTCATCACGCCACCACCGCGCACAACCGCGAGCCGCCCTCGCTACGAGCTCCACCAGCACGCATGAACCGTCGCGGCTGCTGCTTTGCGCGCCTGCCTTCGGCCGCGGCTGGTTGCAGCCTTGCTGCAACTGGTTGCGGCCATGGCCGCGTTAGCTTCCTCCGGTCGCCTCCCATGCCTCCAACGACCCCTCTGACCTCACTGGACGTCGCCACCATCATCCTCGACCTCCTGCGCACAGCAACGGAGCTACTGGTTGTGGCTGGTTGCTCGCTTCAGCGAACAGCCATGGCCGAGCTTCAAGCTCTCTCACTCTCTCTCTTCCCTCGAGCTCTCGGTCTCTTTCTCTCGAGCTCTCGAGTTCCCAGCCTCATCTCCTCTCTCGGCCTCTCCCTTTCTCATTTGCTCTATGTTTTCGGTTGCTCACTGCCATGGTCGATTCGGCCATCTTTTTTCTTCTCTCCTTCAATCTCTCTTGCTCTCTCTGGATATGAACAGGCAAGCACCCGACAGCCTTGGTCAACTCTCCTCCTTCCTCTTGACATTCTCTGCCCAATGCTCTCTAATGAAGAACCCATTTCGGCTTAGTTTGGCTAGGCGTTTTTTTGGTAGCTGAAAAGCTGGGTAGTGTTTAAGTTGTGTAATAGCGTTTAAATTAAGTAGCATTTAAGCCGATAATATGTTTGGATAAATATGCTTTTAAGCTATTAGTGTAAAATTATGTATTTGCTTTGTAAAAGCTGATAAGTTATTAGAATTTGACAAAAAGACTAAAATAGACATGATATTAAATAATGTAGATAAAATTTAAAAAATATAATTTTAAAAAAAAATTAAATTGATGTATAGCTAAAATACTTATAGTTAATAAATTATAAAACATAATTAAAAATATATAATTTTTAAATTTTATGTATAAATTTGGATTTAATTCATAAAAATCTAAATATATATTATATTAGATTCTTCAAAAATATATTTTATTAAAATTAATATATATTATATGTTATGTATAAAATTATTGCTATATATAATATATGTTATATACGAACTATAATATATATAGTATTACATGTTATATATATATACATATGTACACAGTGAAGAACTGAAGAAGGAGGTCGGCAACAGAGAAGGAGATGGGCGACGGCGTAGGAGGGGACGACGACGGCGCAGGAGACGATCGCGAGAGGAGGTGAAGTAGGCGGTAGAGACACGACGGCGCTGGGCGGCATGCGGTGGCGGATCTGGAAGCAGAGGCGGTGATGGCGGTAACGGGACTGAGGCGGCTGAACTGGGCTTGCGATGGCGATGAAGAAGCCGGCTTGTGGTGGCCGAGCTTGGCGACGACGACGGAGAAGCTGGAGGCGACGGTGGGGGCGATGGCGAGGCGGATGGCGACGGGCGACAGTGGTAGTGGGAAATTGGTTGTAGAGGTTGAAGATGAAGGATATTGGTTGGAAATAGATGTTTTGGTTGAGGATAAATGAGTAATTTCCATGGTCAACGTAGCATTTTCTCCCACAGCGATTTGCAAAAGCTGAGGGGGAGGAACTTTTGAAAAAGCTATTCAAATAGCGTTTAAGCTGTTGAGCGTTTAAGTTATTTGAGTTTGCCAAACATTTAATAAAAGAAGCTTGACAGCGGAAAAGCTATACTAATAGCTTAAAAGCGGTAAAACCGCTTAGCCAAACGGACCCTTCATCGAGCTTCTGAAAGCTCCCCACGCCTGCTGCGCGCACATATACATATATACACATATAATATACATTTTATATATATTACACATTTAATCCCCACTTGTCATTAATTACACTTGAGGATTCTAATAACAGCACTTAGGGAATTCTTAAATTGCATATACACCCTCTAATGGCCAATTAATTTGCATTACAATACTTTAAAACCAAAATTAATAACTTCGGGTTTACTCGATAAATTGATTTCGCCACTAGGTCCTCACTGGGCCCTTAATTCATCCTGAAACCATTGAAGGGTTGATCGTTATGAAAAACCGGAGCTCTCTCAAGGTTCCGTTGACTTTCCGAAAGTCCCCTATGACAATTCGATATTTCGGCCTCAAATCACAGTTGTATTTTAGCTATACCGAAAATCGTTTCAATTCTAATTTCTTTTAATTTCATAAATCCTATCTCGAAACGCTCATCAAGACCATGTCATTTTCTGTAGACATTCACTCTTCGGGCCACTCCCGGCAGTCGATTTGGCGATTTATTTTGCTATCAAACCATTTTTCGATATTTTAAACTCAAAATAAGTGGCAACCTTGCCAAAAATACGGGGTGTTACAAAACTAGATGAGGGAAGGATGAAAGAGTTGCAAAGTAGTGGCGGCAGGAGGAGATCCGACGACACACACTAGATTCGGCGACGACGGCCATGAATAACAACAATAACAACGACCAGCGACAACAGTAACAGATCCAGCTTCAGCTCCAACGACGACAACCATGAACTGCAACAGCAACGAACAGCTTCAGCGTCTTCCTCGTGGAGTTTTCTTCACAACATTTTCTTGGTATTACATTTGTATATTTTTTATATTTGTTGTATTATTATATGATTGATATTGAGTTGTGTATTTTTGTATTTTTTGATATTGATATTGATATTGAGTTCTTCACAGTGGCGTGACAATGTTATTATATGATTGATATTTTTTTATCATCTTGTGATTTGTGTATTTTTTGTCTTCTTCACATGCATCTCCAACATCTTCCTGGTGCCTCGTCTTCCTGGTGACTTCCTCATGCAGTCTTTTTGTATTATTTGGTTATTGAGTTGAGTATTTGATTACTGATTTTATATATGTGTATGTGATTAATTTGTGTATTTGATTACTTATTTTGAATATGTGTATGTGATTAATTTTTATATTTGATTATTAATTTTGTAGATGTGTATGTGATTAATTTGTGTATTTGATTATTTATTTTGTATATGTATATATTTAATTATTTTGTATATTAAGTGTTCAAAAATAATAATGAAGCTTGATGGAGATAGTTTAGTGGAAGACTAGCCCATTTTCTTGAATCACATAAGTGCTTCAACAAGTTCTTCTTCCCTGACATCCAATGCAATTAGTGGTTATAATGGGCTTTCCTTTAAAACCATGCTATTCATTTCACTTAAAACAAAAATCAGTTGCAAGAGATTTGGGTGTGTTCGATCTCTTTTTCAAGAACCTCCATTCTACATGTTTTATTTCCTGTCAAACCTTACTCTGTTTCTTTTCTAGGCCCTGATACCTTGTGTTATCTAATTGAATTCCTTAAATATTAATTTTTGTCTCAGGTTGATCAATTGCATTTTGTTTGCCATGGAAGGAAATAATAATGACCATTACTACATAAACTTACTCAACCATGATCAGAATATTGTAGATGAATATGCAAATGTGGCAACCACTCCATCCCTACCTGATTCATCCGAAGTCAACACTCAAAGAAAGGTACGAACAAAAAATTTCTCAACGCAAGAGGATTGTATGCTTGTGTCAGCATAGCTAAATATTAGTACGGATGCTGCACATGGTAACGATCAAATGAAACAAAGGTATTAGGAAAGGGTTCATGCCTATTTTCATCAATATAAGGAGTTTGAATCTGATCGAAATTCCAATTCGTTGATGCATCGTTGGTCTACAATCCAACTTGCTATGAGTAAATTTCAAAGACATTATAACCAAATAGATGGCAGAAATCAAAGTGGAACAACAGAGTAAGATAAGGTAACATCCATTATTCTTTTGTTGCTAATTATTAATATTATGTTGATAGTCATAATTATTAACATTATTTTTAACTTATTAGATTTCTCAAGCAATAGAGATGTACAAGAGCATACAAAAGTCTACTTTCACATTTCTACATTGTTATGGCATGAGTTGCGATATGCACCTAAATTTTTCACGTGTTCGTCGAAGAAAACATCTAAAAGTTCTCAACATACAAGTCCAGCAACATCATCACCATCTATTTTCGATTCGATGAACTTAGATGATATTGATGTTCGACACAACAAGCCTTCATTGGAATAGCCCATGGGAAGCGATGCTACAAAAGAACGTGGGCGAAAAAATAAATCTAGCTTAATAAACTCTTCTACTGGCGAACTAGTAAACGTGTTGAAGGAAATTACTGAAAAGAGGACGCAGTCCCAAATGTTATTAATTGAACAAACGAATGAGATGTTAAGGTTGGAAATAGATAGGGTTGAACTAGAAAGAAAAAGAGAAGAACACGAACAACAGCTTTATGAAGAAAGAATTATTGGGGTTGATACTAACAATATGGATGAACTTCAAGCTGAATATTACAAAGCTCTCAAAGTTGAAATTATTCAGAAAAAGCGAAATGCAAGGTTGCAACCAGATTTGTAATTGGAGTTGGATTAATGTTGTATCTTTTCATTTTATTAATGCAAGGTTCCTAGATTTCTAACTGGAGTAGGCATTCATGTATGTATCGTTTCCTTTTATTAATGTATGGAGTTGGGATTAGGTGAAGTTCATGAACATCTAACTTGATAGCTATTTCTCACAGATGTTGACTCGGAACTGACAATTTTTTATTAATACAATAGAAAACAAGTACATTAATTTATTTCAATTCGATTGTTTACCATACAGTTCTAACAAATGCTCCATAAGATCATTTTTTAGTTGCATATGAGCTTGGCTGTATCAAATTTGATGGTGAACCTGTATGAAGTCCATAATTTCATTTGTGCGATTGCGAGACAATTCAATTGTTGGAGTGCTAGCAACTATATCATATTCGGAATCCACACCCTCATGAACTATACCACGTTCATCTTCAACTATCATATTATGCAAGATTATACAGGTCGTCATTATATCTTTGAGTGTTTGAATGTCCCGATCCACGTACTATTGCAAATTGTGATTCTAGGATTCCAAATGCTCTTTCAACATCTTTTCTAGTAGACTCTTATTGTGCAGCAAAAAATTTCTCCTTATTCCCTTGAGGAGATAGAATGGTTTTAATAAAAGTAGACCACAAGGGATATATACCATCGACAAGATAATATCCCATGGTATATTCATGTCCATTAATGGTGTATTTTACTTCAGGACCGCGACTTTCTGCCAATTTTGAGAATACATGGGATCTATCTAACGCATTAATGTAGTTTAATGATCCCAGTAATCTAAAAAAAGCATGTCATAACCATAGATCATATGAAGCTATTGCTTCCAAAATAAAGGTTGGTTCACGGGCATGACCTGTATACATTCCATGCTATGCAGTTGGGCAATTGGCCCATTTCCAATGCATACAATCGATGCTACCCAACATTCCTGAGAACCCGCGTTGCTCAGCCACGGTCATCAACCTTGCAATATCAATACTATTTGGTCGCCTCAAATATTGCTCGCCAAATACCTCAACCACTGCTTTCATGAACCTTTTCAAACTCTCTATTGCTGTACTTTCGCCAATCCTGACATATTCATCCACAACATCTATAGGTAATCCATATGCAAGCATCCTTAACGCAGTTGTAATTTTTTAGAGTGATAATAATCCAGGAACTCCTGCAACATTATATCTTTGAACAAAGTATGAATCATGTGATTTAATTGCTACTTGAATTCGTAGAAATAATGATTGACGCATATGAAACCTTCTATGAAATAAATGTGGTGGATATGTAGGAGAATCACCAAAATAATCACAATAAAGCCTCTCATGACCTTCAACTCTATTGCGATTGATGACACGGCGGTTCATCACGGATCCACGACGACGTGATACAGAGCCGTGATCCCTAGATTGAATATAGTGTTCAACCAATGCTGTAACAATAGCCTCTTCTTCTTCATTGTCTTGAACTTCTTCATGAATTATTCGGAAGAACATACGGTTGATGTTGGACATGATGGCTAATGTGAGTTGGTGTTTTAGATTTGTGGGTTGTAAATTTTTAAACCAAATGGATAATTTATTTATAAATTGTTGGAATATGGTTGTTGGAATATGGCCGTTGGAATATGATCGTTGTTGGAATTTTAATTTTATCATATTAAAATCTTAGTTTTGTTATTAAATTATATTTTGTTAAATAATTATTTTTTATAAAATTAGTAAATTGATTTAAAAATATATTAAATATTACTAATATTTAATATCTTAATATTTATTATTAAATTACAAAATAAATAATAAAATTTTATAGTAGTTAAACATATATGTAAGGTAAAATAAATAAAATTAAAGTTTATTGATAAAGAAATGAAATAGAGAGTTAAATAGAGAAGAGAATAGGGAGTGTTGTTGGAGCAGACACAATTTTCGAAGTAAAATCAGAATAAGGAGTAAATTATTTATAATATAATAGGGAGTGCAATGAGGAGGGTTGTTGGAGTTTTCGAGGCAAAATCAGAATAAGGAGTAAATTATTTATAATATAATAGAGAGTGAAATGAGGAGCCTTGTTGGAGATAGCCTAAGTAGCCACTGGAACTCTTTGTTGGACCTAGTTGCTAAATAAGTTTGAATGAAGGTGATTGAGAACTGAGGTCGTTCTTCACGGTCATTCTATCTCATGGACTCAAAAGTGGGATACAACAAAAGGGGCAGAAGCTGTAAATCCATCGTTGGCAACTTTAGCCCCCGAAAAACTTGTTGGAAAAATATTGTTGCTATTACTGCCTATAACTCTTGCGGAAACCACCGGAGAACAAGCTATACTGCCTTTGGCCGCCTGTATCTCTGACCGCCCACAACTCTTGCCAGTGCCAAAAATTTGTTCACCGGTGGCTAGCGGGGATTACATGAACCTCTTCATTGAACTGGTACCTGCTTGTTCTGTTGGCCTTCCTTTTTTCATCTATTGACTTCTCTGCCAGAAGCTCATGTACGTTTCTTAAACGGCCGATGATTGCAACTCCTTGCAATCTTTTCCTTCTTCTCAAAAGACGGCCAAATCCACGATTTATGCAAATATATATCACATATACATACATAAAATGGGAAGAGAAAGAAGAGACATTGTACTGCCTCACGTGCATTGCTTCTTCACGTGTATATATATATATATATCGTGTGTGTGTGTATATATACATATATTCAAGGAATATACCGAGAGGAAGGTTGCAGCCCATCCACTATGCATATAATATCATATATATGTATATGAGAGAGAGAGAAAAGAAAGAAGAGAAGTAGGTTGCCACCTATATATATATAATATATCATATATATTATTAAAATTATGATTTAAAATTTTTAAGATAAAATTTATTATATAATATATCATATAAAATTTAATTTATTATATTTTAAAATAAAATTTAAAAATAAAAATAAAAATTTTAAGAAGTAGGCGACTCTGGCTTCTTCAATTTCTTATTGTTATGCTTTTAATGTAATTTTGATGATAAAAAATTTAATTATTTTAAAATTTAAAAATAAAATAGTTTGTATATTCTTGAAATTTTTAAATGAAGTATTCATGGGCTAAAGATGCTAATTTTTTCAAATATCTTGACAAGTCATATAAAATCTTCATTTGTAAATATTTTATTTTGAAAAATATCATTTTGTCATTTAAGAAATATCTCTTAAACTCGAAAGAATATGTGTATGAAATTAGTCAAAGTTATTCTTCAAAGTCATACACTTCTTTTTAAAGATTATGGTAAAACTATCGACTTCTTTTATTCATTTGTTAACTTTTTCATGCTTTGAAATATGGTGTTTCTCAAAGTTCAAAATTTGTCGAAATTTTCAAAGAAATAGTCAGTTACTTTTGGCCTGTTATAAAAAACAGTCGACAATTCCTAAATTTATCGACAAACAAATTTCATGCTCTTGATTCAAGTGTTTTAAGTTCAAATAAAATTAACAGCAACTGTAAAATGTCGACTCCTTGTTAAAAATTGTCGATCGCTTATCAAATCAAGTTGACTATTTTTTAAAATGTGGAAAGTTCTTTGAAATCCAATTTAAAATTTCAAATGTTTCAGAAGAACAATCAACCGATTTTACCCTCTATCAATAGTTTCTTTTCTGACATTTTAAAATAGCTAGTTTTTCAAGCATTTAATGCAAACAATGGTTAATAAATCGGATTTTAAATATATTGGACGACCAAAAAGTTATAAATAGAGCATGAAGTTGCAAAAGAATAAGTTAATGAAAAAGTGCAAGTGCTCAATCTGCTTATTCTAATATTCAAGTGTCTCAAACTTTCAATTTTTACATTCAAAGTCAAGTTGTAACTTTGTAAATCTAGATAAGTCCTTAAATTTGTATTTTTGAGCTTCATTATAACTAAAAGAGTTACATCTTAGATTATTTTTTTATTATAACCTACTATTGTATTATCTAGCCTGTAAACTAGAGGGCCTGCTAAGTTTTGGTGGGGAGATTTGTAATTCCTAGCATTGTAGCTAGAAGGCCTACTGAATTGGTAAGAGATTTTTAGCAGATAAAAAATCTCCAACGGGTCTATTGGAGGAGTAGATGTAGGCTAGTGTAGAATCACTATATATCGTAAGCTTCATTCACTTGTTATTTTTCTCTAACATCATTTACCTTCGCAAACATATTACACTTTTATTTCTCAACATTTTCATTTATATTAAAAATCAAGAGTTTCATATTTTTTAAAGACACTCAATTCATCCCGTCTAGGGTATGTGGTGATTCAAGTGTGCTATAACACAAGAATTAATATTAGAGCCAAACTCCTAGCATTTTAGGTTTAACCACCTAAGGAGTCTTTTTTTTTTTAAAAAAAAAAATAGCACACATTTTTTGTTCTTCTCAAATTGAGGGACAAAGCACCTCCTGACGCCTATTTTTTTATAGTAGTAACTATGGTTATTGGAAGAAAATGATTTCTTATTTTTTTATAAAGGATATTAATGTATTGCAAATCATCATGGAAGGTGTAGCCCTACCAGACATGAAAAATATCAAAAATTAGATAGATGATCAAAGAATGACTATTGAGTTAAATGTCAAAGCAACGAACACATTGTTTTGTGCACTAAACCTTGAAGAGTTCAATAGAGTATCAACATGGAAACCTAGGTATTGCATGAAGGTACAAAACAGGTATTGCATGAAGATGAGTCCATTAATGACATGTTCACTAGCTTCAATGACATTGTTACCGATCTAGAGTCATTGGGGAAGATGTATTTGAATGGTGCAAAGGTGAGGAAGATCTTAAGAGGTTTTCTGTTGAGTTGCATGATCTAGATGTTTTGATGATGACTGCATTTATATGCCAAAACTTTAATGTCCTCCTATGGTATGTTCTCATAGGTGTATTAATATACTTTGCATTAGAAGATAGAATATATGTTAAGCTTATCTTGGGATGACTGCCCTTGCGCGGCCCCTGGTGCTCGTGCCCTCGATTACGCCAGGGGAGGTAAATATTAAAGGATCCATAAACGAGGATACATAGCATGCAACGGAAGCGGTTTTTTTTAAAAAAAACTTTCCTCGTATTGATTAGAATCTAGGAAACTTACTTTTCCTTCGGATTACCGGACGGAATGGAGCGATAGGAGGAGGATGAGCGAGAGCTTCTTCGCGTGGTGGAGACGACGGCTGTCCTGCAATCCTTCGGCTCCTTCGCATCAGAACTTGAAGGCTCTCTTTCGATCTTCCGAAGTATGACTCGAACTCGTGGCCTCTCTTTCGGTGAAGAAGAGTAAAAATCGACTTGGGTGAAAAACAACCAAGGAGAGAATATATAGGGAGAACCCTAGGGTTAAAACCCTAGTGGGCCAAACCCTAATGGGCCAAGTCCATTTAATTAATTTTCTAATTGGGTTAGCCCAATTAATTAATTAAAAACTAATGAACTATTATTTTATTCTAGCCCAATTAATTATGGACCATTCTGAATAAAATAATTCTCTCTCAATGTAATTCACCCAACAAGCCAAATGTATTAAATAATACATAAGTTATATCGAGCTACCCCGGGGACCAAAAGACAAATTATTCACGGCTACTAAAATGACCAAAATATCCCTGCTACCTAGTAGCTATATTTTGTCATTCTAAGTGTTCCAACTATCACCATATGGTACCACTGACCCCACGAATAATTTTGCATATGCCATGTCTTTGACCTACTAGTGTAATGACGAAAATACCCCTCTGCGTAACACCCATCATTTAGAAATGAATAATGTACTAACACCTCTCTAAATGATTTCTACCATCCTTAGATCACTAGTCCAATAATCCGTGACTACTCGAATGTACTTGCTTATCACTGGGAGCTACCCAGAAGCACACACTCTTAAGTCACGTTCCCAGGGCCCTGGATTATTTGATTATTCTTGGACAATCACAAGGGGGTGAATCACAGAAACTATCTTGTATTAGTCTGTTTTAGCTAATTAGAAACCATACTCCCAACTCAAAAGGTTATTGATCTTTGATAGACCTCACCTACAGTGAATCTAAGAATATAGCTCTAGGTTCGCTAGACCACCAACTAATACTCAAGTATTAGAGTACTCGTCCACGTAGTAGCAGTGATAGACTAGCTCCATGATAATTAGTACTTTGTCATTAGCTTCTATCACAGGTCCACTCTACACATTCCAAATGCGCTTGTACAATTAGAGTAAATGAACTGTTTACTGGCTAAGGCAAGCCATCATCCATTAGGATCTATTGTACAATGATCTTATCATGATAGAATGCCCAGTTCTATCAAAAGATCAAGAGTAATATTTTCTTGCTTATTAAGTACCCATGATTCATGCCTAACTGTGAAGAACGACCCATCACATGAATCACTTAATAGCATGGACACTTTTCCAACAATTAAATGCAAATAATATATGTGCCATAAACTGACTAAAAGAAACATCATTACCATAAATTAAACAAAACGTGTCTTTAGGGCATACATTTCCAACAAATATATGTTAAGCTTATCTTGATAAGATATATGGAGGTTGTCTTAGTCAAGGAACATTGATAGGATTATCCTTTAATAGAATCTTATATGTGCCTTAGGGTTATCCTAAGTTCTAATGCATGAGCTGCTTTATGGAAGCTCATGATATGTTTCGTATTTTATGAGGCAACATTACTCAAAGTTTTAGAGTAATGCATTTTATATATGTTATCTAATGTTTAAGTGTTAAATATCAAGTCAACATCATGTCTTTTGAGTAAAAGATCATATTCTTAAGTGATGGTACTTGAGTTTTGATTCATAAGATTTGTATTATCTTGTTCTATGTTAAGGTTATGCCAATGACCTTACTATATTTTGCCTGTTGTTAATGGTGATCTTATTTATGTGCTTATTATGTTAATATTTGCTCTAGGATCTCAAGGGATACCTTATGTATCCTAATGCATTAGTGTCGTAGATAAATATTTTATATCCTAAAGACACTTAGAGTAAACTTAAAATTGAAAAACATCTTAAGCACTCATTTATGTGATTTCATATCTAGGAGTAATGTGCCTTTATTTGATAAATAAGTGTCTAGCATCTATGTTCTTGAATGTATGTGTGTATGCTTATTAGGCAAGTGGTTCTAATTATCAGTTCATAGAGCTTGAGTAATTTAGCACCAAATTCCTAAGGTTCTTAATATTATGAATTTTAATGGAAGAACACTTGAAGAACTTATAATATTGAATGCATGTTGCTTGATAAGAAAATCATTCAAGTATGTGTAGGATTGTTGTTTTCAATCAGTATTTTATTAAGCTACTTATCAGGATGATAGTTGAGTGATAATTAATCACTCGAATAAGAAAATAGATACATTTAAGTGGTATTGTTCAAAGCATCTTGATATAGTTAGAATGTTGTATGTGTTCTAAGCAATGCTTCCTAGTGTTGCTTGTGTCAAGGTTTAATGCATTTGTGTAATGATATTCTAAAGTTTGTATCTTTTTAGAATTACTCAAAGTATTCATTAGTAGTTTATGTGGCTTAGAGCTGGTAGAATAAAAATCTTGTATGCCTTGTTAAGTGTATATGTGTTGTTGTGTTTATAAGAATGATTGAAACATCATGATGCTAGAGTTAGAGCATCTTGATGTTATATGTTGTGTTTTATCTTATGTGTGCTGTTCTCTTAATATATAGATGAATTATCATAATTCTCAAGCTAAAGCATATTTGTGATATTTGTTATGCTCTATATATTTTATGGAAGTCAAGTAATTGTGAAACACTTGATTTATGAATGTTTCATGTGAGCATATATCTCAAAGTTAATGTGTTTATGTATGCTGTATCTTTATGCTGTGAATTAATGCATGAGTCTAGTAGAAAGATTCTTATTTAAATCCTAGAGAAAGGAAGTTTATAGTTGAGCAACATATATGGTTCTCAACTTGTTCTCAAAGCCACGTGGTTTAAAAATATCTCATTATCTTGGCTCCTCTAAGGCTTTTCATGTAACCAAGTGAATGTGATTGAAAAGTTAGATTTGTCCAAATTTCGCAAACTTCACTTGTGTTTATTTGAGCTATGAGAAAAGTGTGTTTCAATGAATAAGCTTAATGCTTATATTATTAAGATGTTCATGTTGGTGAGAAACTTGTGCTTTGTAAGCTTAATGATTATGTTTCTCCTCTAGATGTTGTTAAGGAAATTGTTATTCAAAACCACATATGTTGATAGTCGAGTAAAGCATAAGCTTAATTAAGTATTTTATTGCAAGGTTCAACTGTGTCAAATATAATTGAGTGATCTATGTTGTAGTTGAGTGCTTTATATTTATAATTGACTAAGAGTTGTGCATAATTGAGTTTATTCTTATATATGCTGAGTATCTCTCTTCCTTAATCGAGTATGCTTGATTGGAATGATTTTAATCAAGTATTTTTATGAGCAATCAAGTGTAGGTTGATGGTTAATAAACTATTAATGTGAAATAGTCAGAATATTATATTTTATATAACTCTCGGTTGGCATCAAATAATGCTTATATACTCAAGTAGCTATTGAGTTTTCTTGAGTAGCTAGAGAGTATAATAGAGTACTGACAAAACATACTCGATTATATATCTTATTCACTTGATTATAAATTTCATTAGTCGAGTAAGTGCTTGAGTTAGTCGATTATTTTTGTGTTGAAGTTTAAAAATAGAGCTATTAAACTAGCCATTGCAAGTGCTTTTAATATACTGTCTGTCTTAACCGTTTACACTTCAAAAAGGCTCTAAATATTCCATAAATCATTGGGCTTAATATTTAAATATTCTAATGATTATTTTATAAAAAAGAAGACTCTCCTTGCAGATATCTTGTAATACCCTAAGTCATCGTGGATAATAATTTGGTATTAGACCCTAGAAAAATTATTAAAATTTTAGTGAGTATGTATAAATTTTAATAATATAAGGTATGTGACACTAAAGAAATTATTAGAGTTTTGAATGTTTATTAAGTATAGATTTATTTTTAAGTTGTATATATGCTTATGTATCAGAAATTTGTATTTTATTCTATTAGTATTTATGAATAGATATATATATGTATAAGTGTATATAAATAGGTATATGTTTTCGTATGTATATATCTGTATATATATAAAAAAACAAAAAATCAGCAAATTTGGAGCAGGTGTGCGGCCATGCTTTGGCCGCGCCTGCAAGCAAGAAATCAGGGAGAGGGGGGGCAATTAATGAGGAATGGCCGTTGGAGAGGCTTCCTGGACGCGTGGCGTTTGTGATGGGACAAGTCACGCCGAGTTTTAGTTATAAATAGCCGCGAGCAAGCAGCCCCCATTCATTCAAAAGTTTTCTTCATAGATCAATCGATTGGGGGAGTGTTTGAGAGATTTGAGAGTAGGGTTTTGATCCTCAAGGTGTGGGCAAGCTTTCTGGTGGTTTTGGTGGCCAACGGAGCAATGAAGAAAGAGACCCAAGCATCGTCAGAAAATCGCGAGTTCGCCGGAGCCACGCCTTCAAACGCAAAATCAAGGTATTTTGCTATGTTTTTTCACAAATCTAACGGTAAAATCGGGTTCGGGAGGTCGATTTTGAGGGGAGAAGAAGCTTCTTTTGAAACTTTGATGCTCGGCAGTGTCGCCGGTAGTGAAAAGGCCACCGGAGAAGACGATGCAGTCGAGCGCGTGCAGCCACGCCCCTGCAAGTGGGAAGAAGGCGCGTGGCCTTCATAACCCTGACAGGAAATAGAAAAAATAAAAAGAAAAGAAAAGAAAGAAAGAAAAATAAAATAAAAGAAATAAAAATTTTGTATTAAATCTGGAATATTGTTTATGTCTTGCTTTGTGAAAAATATTTTGGAAAATGCTAAATTAGTCATTTATTTAAATAATTATTTTATTATGGAAATAAGGAAAAATATGAATTTAATTTGGAAAATTCCAAGAAAATTCTAGAATACTAGACATATTATTTAAGGAATATTAGTAAAGAGAAATTAGATTTTTTGGAAGTCTAGATAATTATTATGTAATAAGGTTTAGAAATAAAAGAGAAATTGTAGAGATTATGAAAATAGTAAAATAATATTCTAAAAAATAAATTTAATGTTTTAGGAGTCCTTGAGGGCAAGAAGATTGAGAAATAGTCGCTCGACATGGTTTTCGAGGCCGATACGCTTTTTGAGGCAACTTAGAAGTAAGTGTACCGTTTCAAGCTTAGTACGATTATAAATGTTTATCTTCAAAAATGCTTTTATCATATTGACATACGCTGATATGTACCCATCACGTAGACTGCATACATGACATGACTATGAAATGCATACATACACGTTGATATTATTTATCACTCGCATTGAGGCCGTAGGGAGTACGAACTAGCATCGCTGTCGTACCAAGGGTGCACCCATACACCTCGGCTTCGAAAGAGGTGGCCGCAAAAATGGTAGGTAGCATGAGGGGTACAGTTGACACCTACGAGGTAAGACATTGCATACACACATGATATAACATTATGTACCCTTACTTAGATGGTTCATCATCTAACTTGGGTTTCGCCCCTGAAACATTCGACGTTCCAGTCGGGGTTTGCAGCGATGATACAAAGGTTGAGGATGTGTAGTGACGTGAGACTCCAAGAAACGAGTAAATGTGCCATGTTATGATTAGTTCAAGATTTATGTACGTTTTAATTTATCTTCAGAAACTTATGTACCAACTTTGTAATGAATGTTATATTAAGTTATTATGTATGTAAGTGCCATGAGCAGGTTCGATTCAGCTTCATCTTTTTATTTATTTCTAGTATAAATATTTCGTCAAGCACTAGATAGGTCTTAGGGGGGATTTCGAGAGTAATGTAAATAATAATAAGCCCTAAATTTCCTAAGGCATAACACGCCCTGAGTAGGTGGGCTGTTACATATCTCATTCTTATGACAACAACTATAGAAGGAGATGAAGATGAAGATAAAGGCTATTGTTTTTGAATTCTTTCAACTAACTTTAGCCAAAGAAATTCTTCAAAGTTTCCATTCTCCATTCAAAAAAGAGAGAAAGAGTGATTACATTCTCTATATTCTTTTATCTTTCTTTTCTATCGTGAGAAGTCAATCTCTGTATTTAAGCTCCATCTTATAAATGCTTCTCAATGTATCTCAAATTGTAATTATTTCCTATCTTGTAGTGGTTATGCCTAATCCTTAAAAGGAAAGAGATTGTGACTGATCCTTTGAAAATGCAAGAGGTTATGCTTGATCTTGTAAAAGGTAGTGGTTTCGATTGAGCCTTTATAAATCGGTTGTATTTGTTATTGTTGAGCATGTTAAAAAAAGAGGTTACACTTGTATCTGTGAAAAACTGAGATTATAGCCGAGCCTACAAAAGCTAAGTGGATTGAGAAAATCCTTGGTGAGGAGCTAGGGGAATGGAGTAGACTTGTTAGTCAAACCACTATAAATTTGCATCTATTGCATTCTGTACTTTCTTTCATTTTAGCTCTTCCTTTCTTCTTTCAACAAACCTTATTTTATAGCTTCTTGAAATAAGTTTTCTTACTTCATTAAAAGCCTTTTATTTCTTAAAAGGATAAGTTTTCATACAATGATTTTATCTTATACTTATCTCATAAATTTTTCTGTCAAAGAAGTATTTAAAGCACTAGTTTGGAAAAGATTAAACTATTTTATTCAAAGAGTGTTTAAAATCAAGAAAAGTCTTTTGAAACTCAATTCAACCCTGATCTTGGGTGTCTATTAGTAATTATTTCATCTTCCAAGGGCTTGGGATCCAAAGGTAATGGCTTTCACCAAAGCAAAAGAATTAGATTAATAATCTTTAGATAATTTGCTTAGATTTTTGATGACTCATGAAATTTTATTAAAAAGAGATAAAATTGAAAAACCAAAGAAACAAAAGAATATTGATTTCAAGGTTGAAAAAGAAAAAAAAAGAAAAGAATCACACGACTGTGATGATAAAGATATAGTTTTGCTAGCAAGAAAGTTCAAAAGAATTTTGAAAAAGGGAAAGTTTAATCAAAGGAAATCTTTCAAAAAAGGACAAAGATTAAAAAGAAGAAAATACTAATGAGATTAGATGTTTTGAATGTAAGAAATTAGGTCATATAAGGATGGAATGTCCTTTGTTAAAGCATAATGCTAGGAAAAGAAAGAAGAAGGCGTTTGTGACATGGAGCGGTGAGGATTTTTCCTCTAGTGATGAATCACAAAAAGAAGAGGTGGTCAACTTGTGTCTCATGGTTAAGGAAAAAGATAAGGTAACATCTTGCTACTCAACTCATTTTACTTTGAATTTTACTTTAGATGAGTTGTATGATGCTTTCAATGAATTAATGAAGGAATTTGAAAAAACAAGCTTGAGAAACAATTTTCTAAAGAAGAAAATAAAGTCTCTGAGAAATCACATCTTTGAAAAAGGAAAGAGACTTGTGGTATAATGAAAAGAAAGTTTTAAATGATGAAAAGGAAAATCTTCATAAACAAAATGTGGATTTGAAAAAGTTTTTAGAAAAGATAGAAGAGGGCAAAAAGAAACTTGAGATGATACTAGGGAATCAAAGAAACTTTGGAGAAAAACAAGGAATCAATTTTGATCCATTCCAAAAGAAAATTGCAAAAGTTGCTTTTGTAAAGGCCTCAAACCAAAGATTTGTATCAAATATACCTCTTTCAAAAGTAAATATAGTTTGTCATTATTGTGGAAAATATGGACATTCAATAAACCAAAATGAACCCAAGAAAGTATGGGTACCAAGGGGAACAATATAATTTGTTCTTTGATAGGTTGACATCAAATCATGTGAGGAGCAAGTGATTCTTGGATAGTGGCTGCTCCAAACACATGACCGAGGATAAGAAACTGTAATATCCCAGAATTTTGGAGATAAATAGTAATTATTGATTCTGGTATTTGAGGTCAGTAATGAATATTTGGGGATTTAAGGGAATAATAAGAATAATAGTGGTGATAATAAATAAGTAGATTAAATTAGTTAATTTCTGGAATACTGGGGTGTAAGTGAAATATGGGCTAAATGAAGTGTTGGGGTGTAAGTGTTGGTTTTCAAAAGTTTTGAGACGTTGGTGAAAATCTAAAAAGAGAGACCAAGGTCTTCTTAAATTAGATGGTGTGCATGTATACATCGAGGGAGCAGTTGGCACGAGTGGTCACGTGTGCTGGGGGAGGTCGCGGATTCGAGTGGCTGGCCGTGCCCATGCACTAGGGAGAAAATGCTAATTTTTACCAGCAGAAAGACCCCAAAACAATGTCATCTATGGGGGAGTCGTGTAGTAGCCGTGGAGCGCGCTACGTGGCGTGCTATGAGCCACCCATTTTCCTTGGTTGACAAGCAGCCTTTGTTTTGCATATTTAAGGCCACATTTTAGCCATTTTAAGGCAAGAAACATAAGGAAAATTGAGGGAGAAGAAGTGGAGGAGCGAGCAGCTCACGAAGGAGGAAGAAAAAGGGGAAAAGTGGGAGAAAAATAAGAGATTTCGGGATTATTCGGTGTTTAAAGTAGCCAGGTAAGTGGAATAAATTACTGAGAGTCCCGTACGTTTAAATTATAAATTTTACCTGGTTAGATTTGATTATTTTGAGCTGAATTGTAGCATCTTGAAATTTGTTGATAAATAATAATGATTATTATTAATTTTGGCATTTGAGGTTATTATGGAATATTCAGAGATTTAGGAGAAAAATATTTATTTATTATGTTTTGAGAAAATGAGCAATCAAAGCAATTAATTAAACTATTTTGGAGTATTTATGGAATTATTAAATTAGGGTGTAATAGAGATTTTCAGAAATTTCGGGGTGTTAGTGTAAATATTAAGTGGGGGTGTGTGTGTGTATTTCAGAAGTGCTGGGGGTGTTGATATAATTTTGGGAAAGAGCCAGGAGGTCTTTTTAAAATTAATGGAGGGCGTTTAATTAGTAAGGGAGGCGGTATCTCAGGTGGTCGTGTGCGAGTGTGCAAAGGAAGTGGTCGTGGGATCGACCCGTGGCCTGTGCATGCACGCACGCGAGGGAAATTGGTTGGAATATTTCCAACGCAAGGAGCCCTGAAAAGACATTGTTTCGGGGCATGGGGGGAGGTCATGCGGCAGAGGCTGAGTACGCCACATGGCGCGCTGACAGCCGCTCGTTCCGCCTTGGCTGCCAAGCAGCCGTGCCTGGTGATATTTAAGGCCAATTTTGGCCATTTTGTTGCCAAAACAGAGAGGAAAATAGGGAGAGGAAGGAGAGAAGAATTGGAGAAGAAAGAGAAGGCATATAGCTGGGAAAATGGGAGGAAAAATGAGGGAAATGAGGGAGTTTTGGGATTATTTCGCGATTAAAGTGGTCAAGTAAGTGGGTAAAATTAATATAAATATTATATGTTTAAATCATAAATTTTATACAGTTAGATTATACAATTTACGCGGTTAAAATTAATTAATTTAAGACACGATTGTATTAATTATTAGGAAATATTTTACTTCGCAATGGGAGCACAAAAGAGGCAAGAATCAATCGATTACAGGCAAGTTCCTTACCCTCTCATCGTGTTCTTTATTTCCTGTAAAAGTCTCAATGGTTTTTTGTATTTTATTCCCTCCCTCACCGTAACTCGGTTCCACGCATAAATAATAATAATCTGTGTGGTAACCACTTTATGACTTTCATTTTATTAATGGAATGAGTTAAGCAGTGATGGTCTTGGTGTCTTTCATTTCGACCGTTACGGAGCTTCGTATCGCTCCGCTTCCCTTTGGAATGATGCCGAACCTGTTGGGCTAAGTTCTTAGAAAATGACTATAGTCAAGATTATGGAGTTATATTAATAATTTATTATAAATGTGGGGATGGTTTCCTGTGTATGGGAAGAGATGAGAACGTGAAAGTCATAATGGAGTTTATGTTGTCATGGATTAAGTGTGTGAAAAGATAAGCGTAAGTGACTAATTTAATATTATCTATGTGTGTCTTAAGGGTATAGGGTACAAAGCCACTAATTGTCGACCGTAGGTCGTGGCAGTGGATGGCTGGATGTATGATTAGTGGTTAATTTTGTAAAAATTTTGTTATAATTATACCCTTCTTTTGATCTTAAAAATGGTTTAAATTAGATATTAATATATATTTTATGGTTATATGCAAGTTTAAATTGAAAAATGAATGAAATGAAATTTTAAAGTAAAATTTAATAATAATAATAATAATATATAAAATTATATATAATACATATACATCATTATATGCATGCATGTAATATATATATATAATATAATCTAATATATATATATGTGTGCCATGTGTAATACATATATATAATATATAATTTATTAATAACATTAAATTATTTTTTTTTTAGGCATGAAGAATTCAAGCCCATGAAGATTTAAAGTCCATGAAGACATCAAATCCATGAAGAAATCAAACCCATGAAGAAATCAAGCCCATGAAGATTTAAAGTCCATGAAGACATCAAATCCATGAAGAAATCAAGCCCATGAAAAATTCAAATCCATGAAGAATTCAAGCCCATGATGAATTAAGGCCCAATTTGAGCAACCCATGGAAGATATTATTTGGAGAAGGCCCAAGGATTATTTTTAATCCTAATAAAGATTAAAAAACCAATTTATAGAAATCTATTTTTATTTTTTATGTGAGAGCTTTATTAGGTATGTTTTTTAGCTAAAATCCATTTAACTATTAGGTGGATATTATAGCTAAAATCCATTTAACTTTATGAGTGCTTTATTAGGTATGTATTTTAGCTAAAATCCATTTAATATTAGGTGTGTATTATAGCTAAAATCCATTTAACTTTAAGTGTGTGAGTGCCCATTAGATATAATTATGTCTAATTGAATAATTGAAATTGTGTGGTTTGTATTGCATCTTGTGGCCTATAAATAGCTCACTTGATTGCATTTGTAAGTGTGATTATTATTCTTGAATCAAAGTTTAGTTATTTCCTTAGAATTCTCTCTTTGAGAATTGCTTTTGTTCTCTCTCATTTTCTTTAGTATTTTCTCTTGTGATCTTACTACCTTCATTTCTTTCTTCTTTTAAATTCTTATGTCATTTATTATTACTTTATTATTCACCGCCTAAATGGACGGTTAGTTTATGCCTTTAAATTCTTGCAATTTTAATTCTTGTATTTTAATTGTTCACCGCCTAAATGGACGGTTAGTTTCTTGCCTTTAAATTCTTGCAATTTTAATTCTTGTATTTTAATTATCTACCGCCTAAATGGCCGGTTAGTTTCTTCTATTTTAATTCCTGTCATTTAAATTCTGTTATTTAAATTATGTCATTTAAATTGTTGTCAATTAATTTAATAGAGATGAGTAGCTAAATCTAATCTTGGGTTAAGGCAAGGACAGTGTCTAACGCCAATGATTCCCAAAGAAAGCTACGCTTTAAATGAGTAACATTGGTTTAAACTTCAATATGAGTGTGTTTTGATTATTGAAAAATCACTAGGTTTGGATTGGAGCGTAAGCCTAAGAGCTTTCATGTCATGCATGAGAGTTACTAGAACTGGAAACGCTATCATACCCAAACCCGGATGATTAATTTAGTTGTTTTGTGTATTAATTGTAATTGAATTTATGGTAGTTTCTTAAATTAGAATCCCGCATATCATGTATGGGGATTGCTTAAACTAGAGCTATCATTATCTTTAATTGCATTTAATAACAAATCCTCATATCTGAAATTAAATTAATGTTGCTAATCTTTTATGCTAATATTTGGGAATCAACGGGTTGGCACTGAAATTGTCTTAACTCAAGTACTTTCCAATTTCATATTCTCACGTTTAGTATTTATTTCAACTTCTGTCTTGCTTTATTTTCTAGTATTTGTTATCTAAAAAAATCATAAAAAATCATGTTATCAATCCATCTAAATGCGTGTGCGTGTGTGTGACATTCTTTTTTTTCTTTTGCCATAAATAAATCTCTCAGTGGACGACCTGGACTTATCCAGAAAGTATAAATTTAAATTTGAACTACAACTGCACTCGTACACTGACGAGTATAAACCTCTCGCCTAAATAAATAAATAAAATATAAAATTTTTATTGTGTTTTGTTTTGTGTTTTAATTGCAGGGTGAGAGTGCAGTCAAATTTTGGCGCCGTTGCCGGGGAGATTGAGGCAAAAAAAAAAAGAAAAAAAAAAAAGAGAAAGAAGAAGCATCTCCTGATAAATTCGGTAACTCTGTTTCTTTTTACTTTATTTTTGTTTGTCCATTGTGTATGATACTTAGGTCTGGTAGAACTGTAGAAAATCAATCGCTCATGTCTCAACACAATGAGAACATACCACTTGCACACAACATGTCTGCACGTGGTAGTGACCACGGTGACCCTGATCCCATTGATCAGGAGATGATCAGACCCCTCAGAGAGTATCTTCATCCTCCTAGGCAGACAACCCCCTCTTGTATTATTCTTCCCATCAACCACCATAGGTTTAACTTCAAACCTGGCACAATCCAATTGTTGCCAACTTTTCATGGCATGGATTCTGAAAATCCATATACTCATATGAAAGAATTTGAGGAAGTATGTAGCACTTGCATGGACCATACAGTAAATGAGGATGTCATCAGATTAAAACTCTTTACATTCTCACTGAAAGATAAGGCAAAAATATGGTTAAGCACTCTCTCACCTAGATCTATAGGAACTTGGTGAGAAATGCAAACAACTTTCTTAAAAAAATACTTCCCTGCCAACAGAACTGCTACTCTTCAAAGACAAATCATGAACTTTGCCTGTAAACCAAATGAGAATTTTGCTCAAGCGTGGGAAAGGTTTAAAGACCTTCTTCACACTTGTCCGCACCATGCTTTTGAGCAATGGAGAGTGGTCAGTTTCTTTCATGATTCACTCACTCCACAATTGAAAATGCTAGTTTCTACAATGTGCAATGGAGAATTCTATGAGAAGACTCCAGAAGAAGCTTTCCACTTCTTTGACACATTGGCTGAGAATACAAGAAACTGGGAAGTTGGTCCAACATCTGCTCTTGATTCAAGAGAAAATCCACAACCTAGAGGGAGATACCAACTAAGTGAGAGTGATGATTTAAATGCAAGACTAACTGCTTTAACAAAGAAAGTTGAAAACATGCAACCCAAAAAGGTGCAATCTGTTAATCAAGTGGAAGTAAAGTGTGTTGTGTGTGATGCAATAGATCATTCAACTGAAGAATGTCCTACCCTACCTGCTTTCAAGGAGGTATTGTATGGGCAGACTAATAACAATCATTCACACAACTTTGAGGGGAGACAAAATCAAAATCAGAGTGGAGCCTATTATGGGAATAATCAGAACTACAATTCATACCATCCCAATAATAGAAATCACCCCAATTTTTCTTGGAGAAATGATTTTGGAAATCATTCTCAACCTCCCTTCCCTGCACAACAGCACACTTTCCAACAAAATCAAGGTTCTTCATCCAATACTTACCAACCTCCTCATAGGAGATCTTTGGAAGATACCTTGCACCAGTTCATCCAAAGTCAAACAGGTATCAATAATCAGGTTGCTCAGCTTGTCAAAAATCAAGACCAAACAAATAGAGCTGTAGAAGACATTAGGAGCCAGTTGACCAAGATAACACAAACATTGAGTGTGAGAGAACCCGGAAGGTTTCCATCCCAAACTAATCCTAACCCAATTAGACAAACCAACCAGGTAGAAGCTTCAAATAGTGAAACCAACACTCATGAACAAGTGCAAGCAGTGACTGCCCTAAGAAGTGGAAGAATAATTGAGAAACCAACTGATCCTAGGATAAACCAACATGTTGATGAAGAAAAAGAACCAAAAGATTATGAATCCACCGTGGAAAAAAATGAAAAAAATGAAAAAAATGAAAAACAAAAAGAAAATGAGAAAGAAATTCAATACAGGCCCAAACCACCTTTTCCACAAAGGTTGAATCATTTGAAAAAAGAGCAACAAAATACAGATATATATGAAGTGTTTAAGCAAGTGAGAATCAACATCCCGCTGTTAGATGCAATCAAACAAACACCTTCATATGCAAAATTTTTGAAAGATTTGTGCACTGTCAAAAGAAAAACAAATGTGCATGAAAAGGCATTCTTGACTGAACAAGTCAGCGCCATTCTCCAATTGAAAACTCCTCCCAAATACAAAGACCCAGGCTGTCCAACCATTACATGCATCATAGGAAGTCAAAAGGTTGATCGAGCACTCTTGGATTTAGGAGCTAGTGTCAATTTGTTGCCATACAGTGTGTATCAACAGTTGGGATTAGGTGAGCTTAAACCTACTAGAGTGACCCTTCAGCTGGCTGATCGATCAGTCAAAGTTCCACGAGGAATTGTGGAGGATGTTCTGGTACAAATCGATAAGTTCTACTTTCCAGTAGACTTCATCGTTTTGGACACCCAGCCGCATCAGGGGCCTCAACCTCCTGTGCCAGTCATCTTAGGTCGACCATTCCTTGCCACATCAAATGCCATCATCAACTGTAGGAATGGTGTGTTAAAGCTATCTTTTGGGAACATGACTGTAGAAATGAATATCTTCAGGGTAGCCAAACATCAGGACACTGAGAGTGAAGTGGAGGAGGTAGACTTGATCCAAACACTGACCAATGACTATTTTGAAGAGTTCATGAGAAGACCCAAAGAAGGAAGTCAAGATTTTGAAGAAATAAAAGAAATGGAAGTCATAAGCAAAGAAAGTGAGAAGCCTACATGGATGCCTGGTTTAGAGCCATTAAGGAACTTGGACAGTAAGCTCATGGCTCCTGATAGCCATCAGTCCACGCCTGAGAGAAAGCCATTGCCCAGTGATTTGAAGTATGTCTTTCTAGGAGAAGGGGAAGCATTCCCAGTAGTGATCTCTTCAAGTTTGACACCTCAGCAAGAGCAACAACTGATAAAAGTTCTAAAAGCACACAGGAAGTCATTAGGATGGACCATTTCAGATTTGCAAGGTATTAGCCCTTTGATCTGTACTCATAAGATATTCTTGGAAGAAGGAGCAAAACCAGTTAGGCAAATGCAAAGGAGATTAAATCCCAACATGAAAGAAGTTGTCAGAAAAGAAGTGCTGAAGCTATTGGATGCTGGAATAATTTACCCAATCTCTGATTCTAAGTGGGTAAGTCCAACACAAGTAGTACCCAAAAAGTCTGGAGTCACTGTTGTAAAAAATGAGAATAATGAATTGATTCCCACACGCATCCAGACAGGATGGCGTATGTGCATTGATTATAGAAAGCTCAATTCTGTGACAAGGAAAGATCATTTTCCTTTGCCTTTCTTGGATCAAGTTCTGGAGAGAATAGCAGGCCAAGCCTACTATTGTTTCTTAGATGGGTACTCAGGGTACAATCAGATAGAAATTGCACTAGAAGATCAAGAGAAGACAACTTTCACATGTCCATTTGGGACATTTGCATACAGGCGCATGCCATTTGGGTTATGCAATGCTCCAGCCACCTTTCAAAGGTGTATGATGAGCATTTTCAGTGAAATGGTTGAGCAGATTGTTGAAGTATTTATGGATGACTTTTCTGTTTATGGAAGTAACTTTGAGGCCTGTTTGGAGAATTTGAAAAAGGTTTTAGCAAGATGTGAGGAAACAAATCTGATACTCAATTGGGAAAAATGTCACTTCATGGTGAAACAGGGCATAGTCTTGGGGCACATCGTTTCATCTAGGGGGATGGAGGTAGACAGATCAAAAATTGAAACAATTCAAAAACTCCCCATCCCTAGGAATGTGAAAGACATCAGAAGTTTTTTGGGACATGCAGGGTTTTATAGGAGATTCATTGCTTCCTTTAGCACCATAACAAGACCCTTGTGCCATTTGTTGTCTCAAGATGTTCCGTTTGAATGGAGTCCTGCCTGTCAAAATGCTTTTGATAAATTGAAAGATGCACTCATTTCAGCACCTATCATTCAGTCCCCTGATTGGTCCCTCCCGTTTGAACTTATGTGCGATGCTAGTGATTACGCGGTAGGAGCTGTGTTAGGGCAGAGGAAGGATAAGAAACCTCATGTGATATACTATGCTAGCAAAACTCTTAATGAGGCACAAAAGAATTACACCACTACAGAGAAAGAGTTACTAGCAGTTGTCTTTGCCCTGGACAAGTTCCGATCTTACCTCGTAGGGTCACTAGTGATCATTTTTACTGATCACGCTGCTCTGAAGTATTTGTTCACAAAGCAAGATGCAAAACCCCGTCTGCTCCGATGGATCTTACTCCTGCAAGAGTTCAACATTGAAATCAGAGACAAGAAGGGAGTAGAAAATGTGGTGGCTGACCATTTGTCAAGGATTCCAAGTCAAGATCTCACACAATTTGATGAACCAATTCATGACAATTTCCCTGATGAGCAACTGTTTGAAGTGAATGTTATTCGTGCATCATCTGTTGTCCCTTGGTATGCTGACATTGCGAACTACCTGGCAACTGGTCTGATCCCAGACCATTGGAGTAAGCAAGATAGGCATAAATTTTTCAGAAAAGTCAGAACCTTCTTTTGGGATGAGCCCTACCTCTTCAAGTATTGTCCTGATCAAATCATCCGTAGATGCATACCCGATCATGAGCAACAAAGTGTCATCAATTTCTGTCATACTCTTGCATGTGGAGGCCATTTTTCTGTCAAGAAAACAGTTGCAAAAATTTTTCAGAGTGGATTTTATTGGCCGACATTGTTCAAGGATGTGTACAAGTTCTGTTCAAATTGTGATCGATGTCAAAGGTTAGGAAGTCTGTCAAGGAGAAACATGATGCCATTACATCCGATCCAAGTGTTAGAAGTTTTTGACTGTTGGGGTATGGATTTTATGGGCCCATTTGTCAATTCATTTGGTCATGAATATATCTTACTTGCTGTTGACTATGTGTCCAAATGGGTAGAAGCAATCCCGGCCAGAACAAATGACCATAGGACTGTCGTGAAATTTTTGAAAGAAAACATATTCAGTCGATTTGGGATGCCACGAGCAATCATCAGTGATGGGGGTTCCCATTTTTGTAATAAAGTTGTGGCAGGATTAATGAAGAAATATGGTGTACTGCATAAGGTTGCAACACCATACCATCCCCAAACCAATGGTCAAGCCGAGCTAGCCAATAGGGAGATTAAGCGCATATTGGAAAAGACTGTTGCTGCTAATCGTAAGGATTGGTCCTTAAGACTAGTAGACGCTCTTTGGGCATACAGGACAGCTTACAAAACAATTTTGGGAATGTCTCCCTATAGGCTAGTATACGGTAAATCTTGTCATCTGCCGGTGGAAATTGAGCATAAAGCATATTGGGCAATTCATAAGATCAACAAGAGTCTAACTGAAGCAGGCTTATCCAGAAAGCTCCAATTGAATGAACTTGAGGAAATTCGGAATGAAGCATTTGAAAATGCACGATTGGCCAAGGTTCGCATGAAAGAGTTACATGATCGGCACATCATTCGAAAAAGCTTTCAGGTAGGGCAACAGGTACTCTTGTACGATTCTCGATTGCATCTATTCCCAGGAAAATTGAAGTCTCGATGGGTCGGCCCTTTTGTAATCAAGTTCATCTCAGGATATGGGTCATTTGAGATAGAAAATCCGGAGTCAGGACAGCTTCTAACAGTCAATGGTCATAGGTTGAAACCATACCAGGGTAGTGTTGAGGAGAATGAAGGAGTTGTGGATTTGGATGATCCACCATCATCTGATGAATAAGGGAAGTTTCATGTCGTCTGGGAATCTGACGTTAAAAGACCACCTTTCCATTTAGGTTAAATGGATGTTTATAGATCTGAAAAAAAAAAAAAAAAATAAAAAAAAATAAAAAAAATAAATAATAATAATAATAATAAAGAAGTATATATATAAGTTGTTCATTTTCTGCATTACTTAATTAACTTTGATTCAAATAGTGTTTCTCTGTATGCAGTCTAAATAAAAATTTTTCCATACGAGTTCATGTATTGAAGACCGTCAGGTATGCCTATCTTCTATCCTTTTATTGCCGATTGAGGACAATGCGCAATTTAAGTTGGGGGGTAAGGTGTACTTATTGATTTATTAGTGAAATAATTTTGATTTATTAGTGAAATAATTTTGATTGACTTGATAATATTGTCTTGTGTGATATATATGATTTTATTGGGCCCCTACTAAAAAAAAAAAAATAATAAAAAAAAAAAAATAATAAAAATTTACCACAAAAAAAAAAAAAATTAAAAAAAAAAAAATTTGAATTGAGAGAGACAGAATTGACGCTGGTGGTAGCTATCTTTTCTTGGGCAGTGCAATCACACTGCCCTATAAAGGATAAGGCACACTGCCAAATGTTGAAAAATGAGGCACCAAGCGTTGAAAAAGAGACGCCAAGCCTGACCCTGTAATTGTGACATGTCTCGACTCGAGTGTAGAATAGTGATGACCGTTGCTCTATAAGAGACTCCATATCTGTATGAGGCAAGTCACCCTTCTTGAGCTCAATCTTCTCTCCTTTGTGTTATCCTCCGATCAGGTACTCTCATCCCTTTTGCAAAGTTTATAGTTATTTACTTTCTTTTCAGTATAGTTATTTAAAAAAAAAAAAAAAAATGGATTTTTATCTCTCAAAAATTCACAAATACTATCCATCTCTCCCACAGAATGATTTGAAAAAGATTTATGCTGCTAGGTGTGAAAGACTTAGGCTGTTGATGCATAATAACATTCCTGAAGATATTCGTTGGCTGATCGAAGCAAAAGTTCGATTAGCTGGTGAAACTTCACCGAGTTTTAAGCACTTTCCAGGTTTAGGGAAGAGTAGTTTTTCGAAGAAAAGAAGAGCGAAAAGAGTGAATGGTTGTTACAAATGTGCTCGATGGACCTGTAACACACGATTCAAATCTGTGGGGTTTACGTCCATAAATCGAGAAGATAAAATTAGTTTCATAAAGGATGGACTGAGTAAGGAGTCTTTGGATGATATCCGATTGACTCTTGAGACGCATCCATGTGGAATAGTGCAAAGAGAACTTCTTGCTTTATGGACCCAGTTCAGAAGTGACCACCAACGCTATAGTCTTGGGAATCTGACTAAAAACGACCCTGTTTGCCAATCTATAAGAAAATTGGATGGGAAGCTTATCCCCGCTTCATAGAAAGTGTTTAAGCCGTTTCTGGACGTAAAACCAGAGGAAGATGTGAGCCACAATCACAACTACTTATACATACGCATGATTTTTGTTTGTATTTATTTCTTGTTGAATTGTTGTATAGCTACTTTTGATCGCTAAATCTCTTTCCAGGGCATACAAAAGGAACAAACATGGAAGGTCAGTTAGTTCGTCGAATCAAAACCATATGTGTACTTTGTGGCTCTCAACTTGGGAGTGATATTTGTTACGCACTTGCAGCAAGCGAACTAGGCAAAAAATTAGGAGAGAAAAAAATTAATTTGGTATATGGAGGGGGAAGTCGTGGATTGAATGGTTATGTTTCACAAGCTGTACATCTTGGAAATTCATCTGTGGTAGGTGTAATGCCATTCCCTTTAGCTGAACCACATATTTCTGGGATTACACGCGGTCAACTTATAGAAACGACTTCTATGTCTGAGCGTATGGCTTGTAAGATTTATCAGTCAGACGCCTTCATTGCTTTACCAGGAGGTTTTGGAACACTTGAAGAAATGTTTTGTATAATCTCCTGGGCCAAGAGTAATCTCCATACCAAACCAATTGGACTTTTAAATGTTAACCATTTTTTTGATGGGTTGCTCTCTTTTCTTGATCAGGCTGTGGATCAAAAGTTCATTTCTCTTTCAGCAAGAAAGATTCTCATTTCCGCATCCACCATTGATGAGCTGCTAGAAAAATTACACACTTATGTTCCACAGCACGATCCTTATGAGCCTTGGATAGACTGGTCTAAGGCAATTAGTAACAAGCGCCAAAGGGGTCCGATTAATTTAGATTTATCACTGTGAGAAATGCTCTTTATTAAGATGGCTGAGTAAGGAGTACTTTTTGTACTCTTGAGACGCATTTTAAGTATTGAACAACTTGCAGGATTTTTCTTGGTTGTGTTCTTAAAAAAAAAAAAAAAAAAAAAAAAAAAAAAAAAAAAAAAAACTGTGGAATGTTGTTAGGCAAAGTCTTTGATAAGATGGCTGAGTAAGGAGTACTTTTTGTACTCTTGAGACGCATTTTTTTTTATCTTATGACTTGCATGGAATTTTTATTTTGGTGTGAAAATATAAATATATATATATATGGTATGCTCATTTGTTGTTTAAGTTTTAGCAGTTCACAGCAAATCTATGGACTTGTGGAGTTACAGGTATTCCTAACAACCCTAGTTTATTACTGCAATTCAAGTTGGGGGGTGTAAGGTCTAATTATGAATTATCTGGTTCATATTTAACTGTGAGTTTGCTATTGCTAGTTTGTAGTATTGTGTGATTTTGATTATCTTTATCTGCTCTTATTAAAAAAATAAAAAATAATAATAAAAAAAAAAAAAAAATTATGTGTTTTAAATAATGCTATTCCTAAAGCTTGAAGTTATGCACTGATAGCCGGTTAAGTTTGCAATACAAAACATGAATGCATTGATTTCTTATTTGAAAACGTATATGCATTAGAATAAGTAATTTGCATTCATCGGGGATTCAAAATTTAAAAATTAGTTATCGGTCATAAAGTCAAAGGTAACAGTAATTAGCTGATTAGTACACTGTATGATCTCTCAACAAAAGTGGAGACTATTACCCAAGTGAGTGTTTGAGCCTAATAACCGTTAATTCTGAGTGAAATAACACTTACTCTAAATATGTTTTATTGTTTATCTTATCTTTTCAATGGCTTCAAAACATCAATTCGCATTGAATGTCTAGTATGATAACGGATAAGTTTGACTGGTTTCAAACTCTGAATTAGATGACTGAGTATCATCGTTTTGTAGAAGCATGATAAGGGGATCAATTTCTTTCATTTTGAGCTTATTAAACCTTTTTCTTTCTTTAAATTAACCTCCTTTGGTAGCCCTTTTGAGCCATTTGTAGTACAACTTTCTTCGCTACCTTCGTTTTACCCAAAACAATATGAATTTTGACCAACCTGGTGTGTTTTTGGGAATTAATCTGTCTATCTATTTTCATATTTAAAGAGAAAGAAAAAGAGAAAAAGAGAGAAAAAAAAAAAAAGAGAGAAAAAAAAAAAGAAAGAAAAAAAAAAGTGAAAAAAAATGGGGCAACTTCTCTTAGCTATTCAGCATAACTGCTTAAAAAAAAAAAAAAAAAAAAAAAAAAAAAAATCCCGACACACACACTTTCCATAATCTACCTTTTCTTTGACAACCCGTATTAACCTCATAGCCCCATTACAACACAGTCTGGTCCCATTTTATGCTATAAATCATGTGATCTCAGAATTCGAGTTTGGAGTAGGGAATCATGTTTAAATTCAGAAGTTACTCATCTAGAGCATTATTCCAATCATGAAGCTATATCAATTTCCTTGTTCTTTCATGAAAATACGTTCCTTGTATTTGGGATGACACTGAGTTTTGAACTTGTTCTGCATTTACTCTTATAACGGTGCACCCCCTTGTGTGTACACCTGAGAAATCATTTTTATTGGAGGGAAAATCCATAGTGAGATTTGAGTCAAAACTTCAAGAGAGTAAGTCTGTGTGTTGGTCATCCTAATTGCTATTCCTGAGATTGTATGATCTTTAACCAAAAATCTGATTTAGAATGCTAAATTATTTATTCAATTTTATGCATTTCGATTTCAAATTTGAAATTTTTACATTCATACAGTTATTAAAACTTGGCATGTGTATAGTCTGATTGCTAAGGGACTAGCAATGTTTAAGTTGGGGGGTATGATTAGTGGTTAATTTTGTAAAAATTTTGTTATAATTATACCCTTCTTTTGATCTTAAAAATGGTTTAAATTAGATATTAATATATATTTTATGGTTATATGCAAGTTTAAATTGAAAAATGAATGAAATGAAATTTTAAAGTAAAATTTAATAATAATAATAATAATATATAAAATTATATATAATACATATACATCATTATATGCATGCATGTAATATATATATATAATATAATCTAATATATATATATGTGTGCCATGTGTAATACATATATATAATATATAATTTATTAATAACATTAAATTATTTTTTTTTTAGGCATGAAGAATTCAAGCCCATGAAGATTTAAAGTCCATGAAGACATCAAATCCATGAAGAAATCAAACCCATGAAGAAATCAAGCCCATGAAGATTTAAAGTCCATGAAGACATCAAATCCATGAAGAAATCAAGCCCATGAAAAATTCAAATCCATGAAGAATTCAAGCCCATGATGAATTAAGGCCCAATTTGAGCAACCCATGGAAGATATTATTTGGAGAAGGCCCAAGGATTATTTTTAATCCTAATAAAGATTAAAAAACCAATTTATAGAAATCTATTTTTATTTTTTATGTGAGAGCTTTATTAGGTATGTTTTTTAGCTAAAATCCATTTAACTATTAGGTGGATATTATAGCTAAAATCCATTTAACTTTATGAGTGCTTTATTAGGTATGTATTTTAGCTAAAATCCATTTAATATTAGGTGTGTATTATAGCTAAAATCCATTTAACTTTAAGTGTGTGAGTGCCCATTAGATATAATTATGTCTAATTGAATAATTGAAATTGTGTGGTTTGTATTGCATCTTGTGGCCTATAAATAGCTCACTTGATTGCATTTGTAAGTGTGATTATTATTCTTGAATCAAAGTTTAGTTATTTCCTTAGAATTCTCTCTTTGAGAATTGCTTTTGTTCTCTCTCATTTTCTTTAGTATTTTCTCTTGTGATCTTACTACCTTCATTTCTTTCTTCTTTTAAATTCTTATGTCATTTATTATTACTTTATTATTCACCGCCTAAATGGACGGTTAGTTTATGCCTTTAAATTCTTGCAATTTTAATTCTTGTATTTTAATTGTTCACCGCCTAAATGGACGGTTAGTTTCTTGCCTTTAAATTCTTGCAATTTTAATTCTTGTATTTTAATTATCTACCGCCTAAATGGCCGGTTAGTTTCTTCTATTTTAATTCCTGTCATTTAAATTCTGTTATTTAAATTATGTCATTTAAATTGTTGTCAATTAATTTAATAGAGATGAGTAGCTAAATCTAATCTTGGGTTAAGGCAAGGACAGTGTCTAACGCCAATGATTCCCAAAGAAAGCTACGCTTTAAATGAGTAACATTGGTTTAAACTTCAATATGAGTGTGTTTTGATTATTGAAAAATCACTAGGTTTGGATTGGAGCGTAAGCCTAAGAGCTTTCATGTCATGCATGAGAGTTACTAGAACTGGAAACGCTATCATACCCAAACCCGGATGATTAATTTAGTTGTTTTGTGTATTAATTGTAATTGAATTTATGGTAGTTTCTTAAATTAGAATCCCGCATATCATGTATGGGGATTGCTTAAACTAGAGCTATCATTATCTTTAATTGCATTTAATAACAAATCCTCATATCTGAAATTAAATTAATGTTGCTAATCTTTTATGCTAATATTTGGGAATCAACGGGTTGGCACTGAAATTGTCTTAACTCAAGTACTTTCCAATTTCATATTCTCACGTTTAGTATTTATTTCAACTTCTGTCTTGCTTTATTTTCTAGTATTTGTTATCTAAAAAAATCATAAAAAATCATGTTATCAATCCATCTAAATGCGTGTGCGTGTGTGTGACATTCTTTTTTTTCTTTTGCCATAAATAAATCTCTCAGTGGACGACCTGGACTTATCCAGAAAGTATAAATTTAAATTTGAACTACAACTGCACTCGTACACTGACGAGTATAAACCTCTCGCCTAAATAAATAAATAAAATATAAAATTTTTATTGTGTTTTGTTTTGTGTTTTAATTGCAGGGTGAGAGTGCAGTCAAATTTTGGCGCCGTTGCCGGGGAGATTGAGGCAAAAAAAAAAAGAAAAAAAAAAAAGAGAAAGAAGAAGCATCTCCTGATAAATTCGGTAACTCTGTTTCTTTTTACTTTATTTTTGTTTGTCCATTGTGTATGATACTTAGGTCTGGTAGAACTGTAGAAAATCAATCGCTCATGTCTCAACACAATGAGAACATACCACTTGCACACAACATGTCTGCACGTGGTAGTGACCACGGTGACCCTGATCCCATTGATCAGGAGATGATCAGACCCCTCAGAGAGTATCTTCATCCTCCTAGGCAGACAACCCCCTCTTGTATTATTCTTCCCATCAACCACCATAGGTTTAACTTCAAACCTGGCACAATCCAATTGTTGCCAACTTTTCATGGCATGGATTCTGAAAATCCATATACTCATATGAAAGAATTTGAGGAAGTATGTAGCACTTGCATGGACCATACAGTAAATGAGGATGTCATCAGATTAAAACTCTTTACATTCTCACTGAAAGATAAGGCAAAAATATGGTTAAGCACTCTCTCACCTAGATCTATAGGAACTTGGTGAGAAATGCAAACAACTTTCTTAAAAAAATACTTCCCTGCCAACAGAACTGCTACTCTTCAAAGACAAATCATGAACTTTGCCTGTAAACCAAATGAGAATTTTGCTCAAGCGTGGGAAAGGTTTAAAGACCTTCTTCACACTTGTCCGCACCATGCTTTTGAGCAATGGAGAGTGGTCAGTTTCTTTCATGATTCACTCACTCCACAATTGAAAATGCTAGTTTCTACAATGTGCAATGGAGAATTCTATGAGAAGACTCCAGAAGAAGCTTTCCACTTCTTTGACACATTGGCTGAGAATACAAGAAACTGGGAAGTTGGTCCAACATCTGCTCTTGATTCAAGAGAAAATCCACAACCTAGAGGGAGATACCAACTAAGTGAGAGTGATGATTTAAATGCAAGACTAACTGCTTTAACAAAGAAAGTTGAAAACATGCAACCCAAAAAGGTGCAATCTGTTAATCAAGTGGAAGTAAAGTGTGTTGTGTGTGATGCAATAGATCATTCAACTGAAGAATGTCCTACCCTACCTGCTTTCAAGGAGGTATTGTATGGGCAGACTAATAACAATCATTCACACAACTTTGAGGGGAGACAAAATCAAAATCAGAGTGGAGCCTATTATGGGAATAATCAGAACTACAATTCATACCATCCCAATAATAGAAATCACCCCAATTTTTCTTGGAGAAATGATTTTGGAAATCATTCTCAACCTCCCTTCCCTGCACAACAGCACACTTTCCAACAAAATCAAGGTTCTTCATCCAATACTTACCAACCTCCTCATAGGAGATCTTTGGAAGATACCTTGCACCAGTTCATCCAAAGTCAAACAGGTATCAATAATCAGGTTGCTCAGCTTGTCAAAAATCAAGACCAAACAAATAGAGCTGTAGAAGACATTAGGAGCCAGTTGACCAAGATAACACAAACATTGAGTGTGAGAGAACCCGGAAGGTTTCCATCCCAAACTAATCCTAACCCAATTAGACAAACCAACCAGGTAGAAGCTTCAAATAGTGAAACCAACACTCATGAACAAGTGCAAGCAGTGACTGCCCTAAGAAGTGGAAGAATAATTGAGAAACCAACTGATCCTAGGATAAACCAACATGTTGATGAAGAAAAAGAACCAAAAGATTATGAATCCACCGTGGAAAAAAATGAAAAAAATGAAAAAAATGAAAAACAAAAAGAAAATGAGAAAGAAATTCAATACAGGCCCAAACCACCTTTTCCACAAAGGTTGAATCATTTGAAAAAAGAGCAACAAAATACAGATATATATGAAGTGTTTAAGCAAGTGAGAATCAACATCCCGCTGTTAGATGCAATCAAACAAACACCTTCATATGCAAAATTTTTGAAAGATTTGTGCACTGTCAAAAGAAAAACAAATGTGCATGAAAAGGCATTCTTGACTGAACAAGTCAGCGCCATTCTCCAATTGAAAACTCCTCCCAAATACAAAGACCCAGGCTGTCCAACCATTACATGCATCATAGGAAGTCAAAAGGTTGATCGAGCACTCTTGGATTTAGGAGCTAGTGTCAATTTGTTGCCATACAGTGTGTATCAACAGTTGGGATTAGGTGAGCTTAAACCTACTAGAGTGACCCTTCAGCTGGCTGATCGATCAGTCAAAGTTCCACGAGGAATTGTGGAGGATGTTCTGGTACAAATCGATAAGTTCTACTTTCCAGTAGACTTCATCGTTTTGGACACCCAGCCGCATCAGGGGCCTCAACCTCCTGTGCCAGTCATCTTAGGTCGACCATTCCTTGCCACATCAAATGCCATCATCAACTGTAGGAATGGTGTGTTAAAGCTATCTTTTGGGAACATGACTGTAGAAATGAATATCTTCAGGGTAGCCAAACATCAGGACACTGAGAGTGAAGTGGAGGAGGTAGACTTGATCCAAACACTGACCAATGACTATTTTGAAGAGTTCATGAGAAGACCCAAAGAAGGAAGTCAAGATTTTGAAGAAATAAAAGAAATGGAAGTCATAAGCAAAGAAAGTGAGAAGCCTACATGGATGCCTGGTTTAGAGCCATTAAGGAACTTGGACAGTAAGCTCATGGCTCCTGATAGCCATCAGTCCACGCCTGAGAGAAAGCCATTGCCCAGTGATTTGAAGTATGTCTTTCTAGGAGAAGGGGAAGCATTCCCAGTAGTGATCTCTTCAAGTTTGACACCTCAGCAAGAGCAACAACTGATAAAAGTTCTAAAAGCACACAGGAAGTCATTAGGATGGACCATTTCAGATTTGCAAGGTATTAGCCCTTTGATCTGTACTCATAAGATATTCTTGGAAGAAGGAGCAAAACCAGTTAGGCAAATGCAAAGGAGATTAAATCCCAACATGAAAGAAGTTGTCAGAAAAGAAGTGCTGAAGCTATTGGATGCTGGAATAATTTACCCAATCTCTGATTCTAAGTGGGTAAGTCCAACACAAGTAGTACCCAAAAAGTCTGGAGTCACTGTTGTAAAAAATGAGAATAATGAATTGATTCCCACACGCATCCAGACAGGATGGCGTATGTGCATTGATTATAGAAAGCTCAATTCTGTGACAAGGAAAGATCATTTTCCTTTGCCTTTCTTGGATCAAGTTCTGGAGAGAATAGCAGGCCAAGCCTACTATTGTTTCTTAGATGGGTACTCAGGGTACAATCAGATAGAAATTGCACTAGAAGATCAAGAGAAGACAACTTTCACATGTCCATTTGGGACATTTGCATACAGGCGCATGCCATTTGGGTTATGCAATGCTCCAGCCACCTTTCAAAGGTGTATGATGAGCATTTTCAGTGAAATGGTTGAGCAGATTGTTGAAGTATTTATGGATGACTTTTCTGTTTATGGAAGTAACTTTGAGGCCTGTTTGGAGAATTTGAAAAAGGTTTTAGCAAGATGTGAGGAAACAAATCTGATACTCAATTGGGAAAAATGTCACTTCATGGTGAAACAGGGCATAGTCTTGGGGCACATCGTTTCATCTAGGGGGATGGAGGTAGACAGATCAAAAATTGAAACAATTCAAAAACTCCCCATCCCTAGGAATGTGAAAGACATCAGAAGTTTTTTGGGACATGCAGGGTTTTATAGGAGATTCATTGCTTCCTTTAGCACCATAACAAGACCCTTGTGCCATTTGTTGTCTCAAGATGTTCCGTTTGAATGGAGTCCTGCCTGTCAAAATGCTTTTGATAAATTGAAAGATGCACTCATTTCAGCACCTATCATTCAGTCCCCTGATTGGTCCCTCCCGTTTGAACTTATGTGCGATGCTAGTGATTACGCGGTAGGAGCTGTGTTAGGGCAGAGGAAGGATAAGAAACCTCATGTGATATACTATGCTAGCAAAACTCTTAATGAGGCACAAAAGAATTACACCACTACAGAGAAAGAGTTACTAGCAGTTGTCTTTGCCCTGGACAAGTTCCGATCTTACCTCGTAGGGTCACTAGTGATCATTTTTACTGATCACGCTGCTCTGAAGTATTTGTTCACAAAGCAAGATGCAAAACCCCGTCTGCTCCGATGGATCTTACTCCTGCAAGAGTTCAACATTGAAATCAGAGACAAGAAGGGAGTAGAAAATGTGGTGGCTGACCATTTGTCAAGGATTCCAAGTCAAGATCTCACACAATTTGATGAACCAATTCATGACAATTTCCCTGATGAGCAACTGTTTGAAGTGAATGTTATTCGTGCATCATCTGTTGTCCCTTGGTATGCTGACATTGCGAACTACCTGGCAACTGGTCTGATCCCAGACCATTGGAGTAAGCAAGATAGGCATAAATTTTTCAGAAAAGTCAGAACCTTCTTTTGGGATGAGCCCTACCTCTTCAAGTATTGTCCTGATCAAATCATCCGTAGATGCATACCCGATCATGAGCAACAAAGTGTCATCAATTTCTGTCATACTCTTGCATGTGGAGGCCATTTTTCTGTCAAGAAAACAGTTGCAAAAATTTTTCAGAGTGGATTTTATTGGCCGACATTGTTCAAGGATGTGTACAAGTTCTGTTCAAATTGTGATCGATGTCAAAGGTTAGGAAGTCTGTCAAGGAGAAACATGATGCCATTACATCCGATCCAAGTGTTAGAAGTTTTTGACTGTTGGGGTATGGATTTTATGGGCCCATTTGTCAATTCATTTGGTCATGAATATATCTTACTTGCTGTTGACTATGTGTCCAAATGGGTAGAAGCAATCCCGGCCAGAACAAATGACCATAGGACTGTCGTGAAATTTTTGAAAGAAAACATATTCAGTCGATTTGGGATGCCACGAGCAATCATCAGTGATGGGGGTTCCCATTTTTGTAATAAAGTTGTGGCAGGATTAATGAAGAAATATGGTGTACTGCATAAGGTTGCAACACCATACCATCCCCAAACCAATGGTCAAGCCGAGCTAGCCAATAGGGAGATTAAGCGCATATTGGAAAAGACTGTTGCTGCTAATCGTAAGGATTGGTCCTTAAGACTAGTAGACGCTCTTTGGGCATACAGGACAGCTTACAAAACAATTTTGGGAATGTCTCCCTATAGGCTAGTATACGGTAAATCTTGTCATCTGCCGGTGGAAATTGAGCATAAAGCATATTGGGCAATTCATAAGATCAACAAGAGTCTAACTGAAGCAGGCTTATCCAGAAAGCTCCAATTGAATGAACTTGAGGAAATTCGGAATGAAGCATTTGAAAATGCACGATTGGCCAAGGTTCGCATGAAAGAGTTACATGATCGGCACATCATTCGAAAAAGCTTTCAGGTAGGGCAACAGGTACTCTTGTACGATTCTCGATTGCATCTATTCCCAGGAAAATTGAAGTCTCGATGGGTCGGCCCTTTTGTAATCAAGTTCATCTCAGGATATGGGTCATTTGAGATAGAAAATCCGGAGTCAGGACAGCTTCTAACAGTCAATGGTCATAGGTTGAAACCATACCAGGGTAGTGTTGAGGAGAATGAAGGAGTTGTGGATTTGGATGATCCACCATCATCTGATGAATAAGGGAAGTTTCATGTCGTCTGGGAATCTGACGTTAAAAGACCACCTTTCCATTTAGGTTAAATGGATGTTTATAGATCTGAAAAAAAAAAAAAAAAATAAAAAAAAATAAAAAAAATAAATAATAATAATAATAATAAAGAAGTATATATATAAGTTGTTCATTTTCTGCATTACTTAATTAACTTTGATTCAAATAGTGTTTCTCTGTATGCAGTCTAAATAAAAATTTTTCCATACGAGTTCATGTATTGAAGACCGTCAGGTATGCCTATCTTCTATCCTTTTATTGCCGATTGAGGACAATGCGCAATTTAAGTTGGGGGGTAAGGTGTACTTATTGATTTATTAGTGAAATAATTTTGATTTATTAGTGAAATAATTTTGATTGACTTGATAATATTGTCTTGTGTGATATATATGATTTTATTGGGCCCCTACTAAAAAAAAAAAAATAATAAAAAAAAAAAAAATAATAAAAATTTACCACAAAAAAAAAAAAAATTAAAAAAAAAAAAATTTGAATTGAGAGAGACAGAATTGACGCTGGTGGTAGCTATCTTTTCTTGGGCAGTGCAATCACACTGCCCTATAAAGGATAAGGCACACTGCCAAATGTTGAAAAATGAGGCACCAAGCGTTGAAAAAGAGACGCCAAGCCTGACCCTGTAATTGTGACATGTCTCGACTCGAGTGTAGAATAGTGATGACCGTTGCTCTATAAGAGACTCCATATCTGTATGAGGCAAGTCACCCTTCTTGAGCTCAATCTTCTCTCCTTTGTGTTATCCTCCGATCAGGTACTCTCATCCCTTTTGCAAAGTTTATAGTTATTTACTTTCTTTTCAGTATAGTTATTTAAAAAAAAAAAAAAAAATGGATTTTTATCTCTCAAAAATTCACAAATACTATCCATCTCTCCCACAGAATGATTTGAAAAAGATTTATGCTGCTAGGTGTGAAAGACTTAGGCTGTTGATGCATAATAACATTCCTGAAGATATTCGTTGGCTGATCGAAGCAAAAGTTCGATTAGCTGGTGAAACTTCACCGAGTTTTAAGCACTTTCCAGGTTTAGGGAAGAGTAGTTTTTCGAAGAAAAGAAGAGCGAAAAGAGTGAATGGTTGTTACAAATGTGCTCGATGGACCTGTAACACACGATTCAAATCTGTGGGGTTTACGTCCATAAATCGAGAAGATAAAATTAGTTTCATAAAGGATGGACTGAGTAAGGAGTCTTTGGATGATATCCGATTGACTCTTGAGACGCATCCATGTGGAATAGTGCAAAGAGAACTTCTTGCTTTATGGACCCAGTTCAGAAGTGACCACCAACGCTATAGTCTTGGGAATCTGACTAAAAACGACCCTGTTTGCCAATCTATAAGAAAATTGGATGGGAAGCTTATCCCCGCTTCATAGAAAGTGTTTAAGCCGTTTCTGGACGTAAAACCAGAGGAAGATGTGAGCCACAATCACAACTACTTATACATACGCATGATTTTTGTTTGTATTTATTTCTTGTTGAATTGTTGTATAGCTACTTTTGATCGCTAAATCTCTTTCCAGGGCATACAAAAGGAACAAACATGGAAGGTCAGTTAGTTCGTCGAATCAAAACCATATGTGTACTTTGTGGCTCTCAACTTGGGAGTGATATTTGTTACGCACTTGCAGCAAGCGAACTAGGCAAAAAATTAGGAGAGAAAAAAATTAATTTGGTATATGGAGGGGGAAGTCGTGGATTGAATGGTTATGTTTCACAAGCTGTACATCTTGGAAATTCATCTGTGGTAGGTGTAATGCCATTCCCTTTAGCTGAACCACATATTTCTGGGATTACACGCGGTCAACTTATAGAAACGACTTCTATGTCTGAGCGTATGGCTTGTAAGATTTATCAGTCAGACGCCTTCATTGCTTTACCAGGAGGTTTTGGAACACTTGAAGAAATGTTTTGTATAATCTCCTGGGCCAAGAGTAATCTCCATACCAAACCAATTGGACTTTTAAATGTTAACCATTTTTTTGATGGGTTGCTCTCTTTTCTTGATCAGGCTGTGGATCAAAAGTTCATTTCTCTTTCAGCAAGAAAGATTCTCATTTCCGCATCCACCATTGATGAGCTGCTAGAAAAATTACACACTTATGTTCCACAGCACGATCCTTATGAGCCTTGGATAGACTGGTCTAAGGCAATTAGTAACAAGCGCCAAAGGGGTCCGATTAATTTAGATTTATCACTGTGAGAAATGCTCTTTATTAAGATGGCTGAGTAAGGAGTACTTTTTGTACTCTTGAGACGCATTTTAAGTATTGAACAACTTGCAGGATTTTTCTTGGTTGTGTTCTTAAAAAAAAAAAAAAAAAAAAAAAAAAAAAAAAAAAAAAAAACTGTGGAATGTTGTTAGGCAAAGTCTTTGATAAGATGGCTGAGTAAGGAGTACTTTTTGTACTCTTGAGACGCATTTTTTTTTATCTTATGACTTGCATGGAATTTTTATTTTGGTGTGAAAATATAAATATATATATATATGGTATGCTCATTTGTTGTTTAAGTTTTAGCAGTTCACAGCAAATCTATGGACTTGTGGAGTTACAGGTATTCCTAACAACCCTAGTTTATTACTGCAATTCAAGTTGGGGGGTGTAAGGTCTAATTATGAATTATCTGGTTCATATTTAACTGTGAGTTTGCTATTGCTAGTTTGTAGTATTGTGTGATTTTGATTATCTTTATCTGCTCTTATTAAAAAAATAAAAAATAATAATAAAAAAAAAAAAAAAATTATGTGTTTTAAATAATGCTATTCCTAAAGCTTGAAGTTATGCACTGATAGCCGGTTAAGTTTGCAATACAAAACATGAATGCATTGATTTCTTATTTGAAAACGTATATGCATTAGAATAAGTAATTTGCATTCATCGGGGATTCAAAATTTAAAAATTAGTTATCGGTCATAAAGTCAAAGGTAACAGTAATTAGCTGATTAGTACACTGTATGATCTCTCAACAAAAGTGGAGACTATTACCCAAGTGAGTGTTTGAGCCTAATAACCGTTAATTCTGAGTGAAATAACACTTACTCTAAATATGTTTTATTGTTTATCTTATCTTTTCAATGGCTTCAAAACATCAATTCGCATTGAATGTCTAGTATGATAACGGATAAGTTTGACTGGTTTCAAACTCTGAATTAGATGACTGAGTATCATCGTTTTGTAGAAGCATGATAAGGGGATCAATTTCTTTCATTTTGAGCTTATTAAACCTTTTTCTTTCTTTAAATTAACCTCCTTTGGTAGCCCTTTTGAGCCATTTGTAGTACAACTTTCTTCGCTACCTTCGTTTTACCCAAAACAATATGAATTTTGACCAACCTGGTGTGTTTTTGGGAATTAATCTGTCTATCTATTTTCATATTTAAAGAGAAAGAAAAAGAGAAAAAGAGAGAAAAAAAAAAAAAAAGAGAGAAAAAAAAAAAGAAAGAAAAAAAAAAGTGAAAAAAAATGGGGCAACTTCTCTTAGCTATTCAGCATAACTGCTTAAAAAAAAAAAAAAAAAAAAAAAAAAAAAAATCCCGACACACACACTTTCCATAATCTACCTTTTCTTTGACAACCCGTATTAACCTCATAGCCCCATTACAACACAGTCTGGTCCCATTTTATGCTATAAATCATGTGATCTCAGAATTCGAGTTTGGAGTAGGGAATCATGTTTAAATTCAGAAGTTACTCATCTAGAGCATTATTCCAATCATGAAGCTATATCAATTTCCTTGTTCTTTCATGAAAATACGTTCCTTGTATTTGGGATGACACTGAGTTTTGAACTTGTTCTGCATTTACTCTTATAACGGTGCACCCCCTTGTGTGTACACCTGAGAAATCATTTTTATTGGAGGGAAAATCCATAGTGAGATTTGAGTCAAAACTTCAAGAGAGTAAGTCTGTGTGTTGGTCATCCTAATTGCTATTCCTGAGATTGTATGATCTTTAACCAAAAATCTGATTTAGAATGCTAAATTATTTATTCAATTTTATGCATTTCGATTTCAAATTTGAAATTTTTACATTCATACAGTTATTAAAACTTGGCATGTGTATAGTCTGATTGCTAAGGGACTAGCAATGTTTAAGTTGGGGGGTATGATTAGTGGTTAATTTTGTAAAAATTTTGTTATAATTATACCCTTCTTTTGATCTTAAAAATGGTTTAAATTAGATATTAATATATATTTTATGGTTATATGCAAGTTTAAATTGAAAAATGAATGAAATGAAATTTTAAAGTAAAATTTAATAATAATAATAATAATATATAAAATTATATATAATACATATACATCATTATATGCATGCATGTAATATATATATATAATATAATCTAATATATATATATGTGTGCCATGTGTAATACATATATATAATATATAATTTATTAATAACATTAAATTATTTTTTTTTTAGGCATGAAGAATTCAAGCCCATGAAGATTTAAAGTCCATGAAGACATCAAATCCATGAAGAAATCAAACCCATGAAGAAATCAAGCCCATGAAGATTTAAAGTCCATGAAGACATCAAATCCATGAAGAAATCAAGCCCATGAAAAATTCAAATCCATGAAGAATTCAAGCCCATGATGAATTAAGGCCCAATTTGAGCAACCCATGGAAGATATTATTTGGAGAAGGCCCAAGGATTATTTTTAATCCTAATAAAGATTAAAAAACCAATTTATAGAAATCTATTTTTATTTTTTATGTGAGAGCTTTATTAGGTATGTTTTTTAGCTAAAATCCATTTAACTATTAGGTGGATATTATAGCTAAAATCCATTTAACTTTATGAGTGCTTTATTAGGTATGTATTTTAGCTAAAATCCATTTAATATTAGGTGTGTATTATAGCTAAAATCCATTTAACTTTAAGTGTGTGAGTGCCCATTAGATATAATTATGTCTAATTAAATAATTGAAATTGTGTGGTTTGTATTGCATCTTGTGGCCTATAAATAGCTCACTTGATTGCATTTGTAAGTGTGATTATTATTCTTGAATCAAAGTTTAGTTATTTCCTTAGAATTCTCTCTTTGAGAATTGCTTTTGTTCTCTCTCATTTTCTTTAGTATTTTCTCTTGTGATCTTACTACCTTCATTTCTTTCTTCTTTTAAATTCTTATGTCATTTATTATTACTTTATTATTCACCGCCTAAATGGACGGTTAGTTTATGCCTTTAAATTCTTGCAATTTTAATTCTTGTATTTTAATTGTTCACCGCCTAAATGGACGGTTAGTTTCTTGCCTTTAAATTCTTGCAATTTTAATTCTTGTATTTTAATTATCTACCGCCTAAATGGCCGGTTAGTTTCTTCTATTTTAATTCCTGTCATTTAAATTCTGTTATTTAAATTATGTCATTTAAATTGTTGTCAATTAATTTAATAGAGATGAGTAGCTAAATCTAATCTTGGGTTAAGGCAAGGACAGTGTCTAACGCCAATGATTCCCAAAGAAAGCTACGCTTTAAATGAGTAACATTGGTTTAAACTTCAATATGAGTGTGTTTTGATTATTGAAAAATCACTAGGTTTGGATTGGAGCGTAAGCCTAAGAGCTTTCATGTCATGCATGAGAGTTACTAGAACTGGAAACGCTATCATACCCAAACCCGGATGATTAATTTAGTTGTTTTGTGTATTAATTGTAATTGAATTTATGGTAGTTTCTTAAATTAGAATCCCGCATATCATGTATGGGGATTGCTTAAACTAGAGCTATCATTATCTTTAATTGCATTTAATAACAAATCCTCATATCTGAAATTAAATTAATGTTGCTAATCTTTTATGCTAATATTTGGGAATCAACGGGTTGGCACTGAAATTGTCTTAACTCAAGTACTTTCCAATTTCATATTCTCACGTTTAGTATTTATTTCAACTTCTGTCTTGCTTTATTTTCTAGTATTTGTTATCTAAAAAAATCATAAAAAATCATGTTATCAATCCATCTAAATGCGTGTGCGTGTGTGTGACATTCTTTTTTTTCTTTTGCCATAAATAAATCTCTCAGTGGACGACCTGGACTTATCCAGAAAGTATAAATTTAAATTTGAACTACAACTGCACTCGTACACTGACGAGTATAAACCTCTCGCCTAAATAAATAAATAAAATATAAAATTTTTATTGTGTTTTGTTTTGTGTTTTAATTGCAGGGTGAGAGTGCAGTCAATGTATGGACGCCAGTCATCGACTGTTACGATAAGCGCTAAATGGGCCAGAAGAACTGGTACTGCCAGATTCCCGCCTTGATTGTGTGCATATCATGATATGTGTGCTGCATAGGGACTGGGTTGCTTTCACTTGGAAACATGCTTTGTGTGTGATGGGATGTGTGAGCATCTGCATGAGCCTGTTGGTCTGAGAGCTAACCTGGGTTCTTTAGGTGAGCCGATGCATTTAGAGGCATTTCGCATGTATGAATTCTTATGTGGGTGTAGCATGGCCTAATGCTTGATTTATGGGGGCCTTGTCATCATGTTTATGCTGCAAAAGCCGTTGTATTTCCTAATTGTTGCACTGCATGGTGAGAATGTGCAGTTTTAAGTGATGAGTACGGGTGGTGGGCGTGGCTCACAATAAGATCTTGAGAGTGAGACCCACGACGGAGTGGCCCACAGTAAGACCTTGGGAGTGAGACCCACGACAATAGAAAGACCTTGGGAATGAGACCCATGGCAACAGTAAGACCCTGGGGTAAGACCCACGACAATAAATTATGTTGATAGTGACAGGAAGCCACATGTAAAGGAAAAAGTATTTGGACTTGGGCGCTAATGTGTGTTTGATGTGGGCCCCAAGGACCGTTTATATGAAGTTTATTATATGTTTACGCATCTAGAAATAAGGCAGGTATTGGGCATGGCATGGTATGATGTTGCATTGATATGAATTGCATGGTGTGTTAGGGAAAGAGTTCTGTCTGTATTCTACAGCCTTTCTTTTTAGAGCTTGCTGAGTCTCGCGACTCACGTTTGTTTTCCATCATTCCAAGTAAGAGAAATATCTGTGATAGCAGGTACGTTCAGCAAGGTTTGGGTCCAGGCCGTCGTGTCATGGTAGCAATTGCAAAGCCCTCTCGAAGCTAGATCTTGGCTGTCACAGTGCTTGTGTTAAGAGTAATATTTTATATTTGTGAGATGGAGGTATGTTATGTAAGCCCAGGTGGGCTCACGTTGTAATCAATTATGTAAGGATGGTTATTATGAGTTATATGATGTAAAAGAAAAAGCCTAGTTTCAATAAGGATTGAGAGTGTGTTTAGCTTGTGTTATTGTTCAGTATCATTTAAGTAATGACCCTCTCACGGATCCTCTTGGTGCACAAGGGCTCTGGGAGGTGGGCCGTTACACGCAATCTTACTATTTTTTGTAAAATGTATTACTTTGCAGCAGGAAGGCAGAAAAGACCAGAATCAATCTTTTAAAGGCAAGCTCATAACCCTTTTCTTACATTCTTTAATCCTTACGCAAGTCTCCGTTGTTTTTCATATTTTATTTCATCCCTTACCGTGACTCGGTTCCACGCATTAATAATGTAAATCTGCGTGACAACCATTTTATGACTTGTGCTTTATTAGTGGGTCTATTGTCGATGGAATAAGTTAAGTAAATGATTCCTTGGTATTGTTGATTACATCCGTCACAGGGCTTTGTATCGCTTCACTTTCTTCGAGAATGATGCCAAACCAGTTAGGTCTAGGTTCTTAAAGAGGTGGTTATGGTCGAATTTATTGGGTTATGTTAAGAGTCTTAATGAGAAAAGTGTAATGTTCAGTAATATGTATGCCGAGATAGTTTCCTATGTATGGGAAGAGATGAGAACAAGAATGTATATTGATGTCTATATTGCCAAGTGCATGAGGAGTCATGAGGGAAGCTGTAACGACCATCTCCCACCTACGGGTGCCACTAGTGAATAATCAATCGGATTACTCACACAATAACCGACAATGAAGGAAGGGACTATGTTTCAACAGAAAACACCCTAGGTAGGTACTAGACTTCGTCATTTCATTTGCTCCACTCGAGGAATCGGTCCCAAAACATAAAAGGAAGCACAACGGAATTGGACTAAAAACCCGAGTGAGCTTCACCTTTCTTCAACTCGCCTCACAACAAGTCAAAGGTGACCCAAGCACAAAACTAGCATATCAAACTTCGTTGAGTATTAGGAAATTATGGGAATATACCTTTTTGATCCTTACCTGATTCGAAACTCGGGTTCACCAACTGAAGCCATATACATCAAACAATCTCACAATCACCCATCACACCATGATAATTACAGCAACTAGATCCACCTAGCGCACAACAACATTTACATTCAATCACATGAATACATATATGACTATATACCACATACAAACTTAGGCAACAACGCTAGTCACCACATCATTCTCCCACCGCCATCCCTGCTTGCATCTGGGCTCGCAACATCTACAACTTGAGGTAAAACCTCATGAGTCATAAAGACTTAGTAAGGGTGCAAATGCATAAGTAAATGAAGCATGAGAGAGCATATAATACAGAAATGCAATGCAAAATGGGTAGTCTTTCATGCCCTCATAACCTCCATAGGTTAAGGTACTGATCAACCTTTCCCACACATTAGTCCTCCATATGGCCATAGGTACACTAGAACTCATATCATGCAAGTGTTAACCATTACATGCAACTCATAAGAAAAAACATTTACAAATGCATGCAAGACCACCACTATTGAGGTTATCTCTTACGTGGCTCGAAGCCTCTTCTCTACCATGGGTGAGAACGTTAGCCTGAACCTCGCATTCTTCTAGGACCATTGCCTCCTTGGTAGAACTTAGATACCACACAAAATCCATCAACATCAAACATTAAACCAGGGCTTATATTTTTGCCATACACTGCAAAAATCACCCATCAACAACTACAGCCAACCCTAACCACGGGCATAATCCAACCATCACTTCACATTACATCATCTCACATAATGTAAATAACTAAAAAGAATTAATTACTTTACCTCATCCAATCTGGAGGAGAAAATCAGTCAAATGCTCATATCGGTGTTGCCTCATGGGATGCCACCTTGTGTTCAAAACCCCATTTCCGAGCCTTTGGCACGCTCCTTAAGCCCCAAAATAATTTTTTAAAATTTTACCCAATTTTTTAGAATTTCTGGGTATTTTTTCTCATTTTCCAGATTTTCTTCTCATTTTTTTTTCTTTTTTTTTCTTCCCCTGCTTCTTCTTCCTCTCCCCCACATTCGGCCACCCCTGCACACGACCGCTGCCAGATACGGTAGCCTAACCACTGCCGGCCACTGGCAGGCTTAGCTTTATCCGTAGGCCGACTGCCTCTAACGGCCGCACGATCGGCAATACCAGCCATCTCTACCATGGCCTCCCGCATCTTAGCTGTTGCCAGCCTATCTTCGACAGCCGCTGCCTCTGGTTCCCACAGCCGATGCCACCGGTTGCTGCTGCTTAAGCCATCGCTAGCCACCGCTGTAAGCGCTGCCTCAATCGCGAGGCTCCACCAGCCTCCCGTGTGCATCACTTGCGCGCTGCTGCTCAACCTCCATTGCCACCCGCAACTGCCATGGTCGTTGTTGTCTCCGCCACTGCAACCAGCCAGTAATTGCCCTCTGGCTCTCTCTCTCTCAGTTCTCTGCTTCCAATCTCTCGGCCCTTCTCTTATTTCTCTCTCTGTATTTTGAATTTCAAATTTCAACAAGCTTGCCTCCCATCCATGCATGTGTATATATATATATGATACATATATATTACATATTTACCCCATTCAATTCTCATTAATCCCACTAGAGAAATTATTAATTACACATGGAGATTTTATAAATTCACTTGGACCCTCCAAGCTTTAATTTAAACTATCAAGCTTCATAATTCCTTGATTTTTTAAAAATTAATAACCGGTATTTACTCAGAAATGTTGATTTCATCCCTGCGCCTGCATGAGACCTTTATTCCACCCGAAAACACCTTAGGATTACATCACTCGCAAAATCGAACCACCCCTAGGGTCCCCTCAACTTCCCGGAGATCCCCTACAACCATTCGGTATCGACATCCATTCGAGATTATACAGAAATTATTCCGAGAATAATTCCCGATTTGATTTCTTTCAATGTCATTAGGCTCACCTTGAAACACTCACTAATCTCATGCCTTCTTCCCCGGATATCCAAGTCTCGGGGTATTCCCTGCCGCCGATTCGGCAGTTTTAGTAATTAATTTCTTGAAACCAACTTCTTGGGCTCTCCGAATCACCCAAGGTCAGTCAAAATTACTAGGAATCCTATTTTTTCCAATACCATGTAGTATCGGGTATTACAGAAGCTTACGAAATGCTAAGTCTAAAGCATATAAGTTTAACGTTATCTATGTGTGTTTAAGGGTGTCGGGTACAAAGCTACTGACTGTCGACCATGAGTTGTGGTAGTCGATGGTTAGATGTATAGGTGTCAATTATTAGCCGTTATGATAAGCTATAAATGGGCTAGGAAAGTTGGTATTTCCATTCACTCACATTGACTACGTACATATCATGATATATTTGTGATGTATGGGGTTGGGTTGCATCCATTGGGAGGACATGCTCTGTGTGTGTGCGAAAATGTGTGCATTGGCATAACCTAATTGATCGTTGAGTGCTGAGTTGGGTATATTAGATGAGCATATGCATTTAGAGCATTTCGCATGTGTGAATTCCTATGTGGGCGTAGCATGGCCTAATGTTTGGTTTATGGGGGCCTTGTCATCATGTTTATGCTTCCCAAACCATTGCATTTCTTATGTGTTTTATTGAATGGTGAGGAAGAGTGGCTAAAAGGGATGATTATGTTACGTAAGACTGGGGGTTCGAGTCCCATAATAGCTATATGTAGAGATGGCAAACGGGCCGGGCCGGCTAGGCCCGGCCTGCCACCAAGTGGCCCGCGGGCCGAGCCAAATCGGCCCGCTTAAAAACGGGCCAGCAGATTGCTGGCCCTAGCCCGGCCCTACATGGGCCCGCGGGCCAAGCGGGGCGAGGGTGAAGGCGAGGGCGAGGGGCGCGGGCGAGGGTAAGGGGCACGTGTGAGGGCGAGGGGGGAGGGCGAGAGCGAGGGGCGCCGGCGAGATGAGGGCGATGGCGATGGCGAGCGAGGGGCGCGGGCGAGGGCGAGGGTGAGGGCGAGACAGAGGGCGAGCGAGGGCGAGAACGAGGGGCGCGGGCGAGGGCGAGACGAGGGCGATGGTGACGACGAGCGAGGGGCGCGGGCGAGGGCGAGGGCGAGGTGAGGGCGAGACAAGGGTGAGGGCGAGGTGAGGGCGAGACAAGGGTGAGGGCGAGGGCGAGGGCGAGGGCGAGGGTGAGGCAGAGGGTGAGGGTGAGGGCGAGAGGCGAGGCTGAGGGGGGGGTTTTGTGGCCGATTAGCGGGCCAAGCGGGCTGGGCCAAATCAGCCCAGCCTTAAATGGGCTAGCAAAATGCTGGCCCTAGCCCGGTCCCGGGCCGGGCCTCAACGGGCCAGCCCGTCGGGCCAGGCCCATTTTGCCATCTCTAGCTATATGTTATGATAATGTGTTACGTATGATGGCAAGATATGTTAGATGATGTGATAAAGAGCATGTCAAGAATAATGATATGTTTAGTTGCTAGTAAGTTTGTATGTGGGACTTGGGTACCAAAGTGTGCATCTTAATATGGGTCTCAAGGACGGTGTATGTGCAGTTTATTTTATGTTTATGAATTTAAGGCTAATGCACGTATTGAGCATGGCATGGTATGTTGCTGCATTAACATGAAATACATGGGATGTTGGGGAAGAGTTATATCCTTAACCTATTGCCTTTCCTTCTTGAGCTTACTCAGTCTTGTGACTCACCCTTACTTTCCATCATTTCAGGTAAGGGATTTGCCTCAGTTAGCAGGTACGTTTAGCGGGGTTTGGGTCCAGATTGTTGAGCCATGGTAGTATGTTATGCAGTCCCAAAACGTCTCATGTTATGTATGATCATGTAAAAACTTGACTTGAGTTTCTGTGTGGCTGGATATGTAAGGATGATTATGAAATGTCATGTGCCATAGTTTCTATTGCTAGATGTTTAGTGAGAATTGTTTTGTATCATTCAAATAATGACCCTCTCACGGATCTTCTATGTCGACGGAGGCTCCGGGAGGTGGGCTGTTATAGAGGCACTTCAACCATCTCATCTATAGGAGGTAATGCAGTCTATGGAGACAACTCAAAAGGTAAGATTCTTAGCACTGGCTCTATTTCTTTTCCTAATTTGATTTTGGAAAACATATTATTTGTAAAAGGTCTTAAGCATAATTTATTAAGTATAAGCCAATTATGTGATATAAGTCATAGAGTAAGTTTTGGTTCAAACTTTTGTGAAGTGATTTGCTTGAAATCAAATGAATCAAAATTTCTAGGAAATAGGGTTGTTTATCTAGACATTTCATCATCAAACATAAAGAGTTGTTTGATAGCATCAATATCTCAAAACTCATGATTTTGGCACAATAAATTAGGCCATGCTAGTATGAGTATTCTTGACAAACTCTTTAGAAAAGATCTTGTGAAAGGCTTACCAAAGGTAAGGTATTTGCGAAACTTGTATGAAAGGTAATCAAATTAGTGAATCATTCAAACTAAAGAATGAAGTGTTAAGATCAAGGCTATTATTTTGCCTTTGATAATGTTTTGATGATGAAAAACTTTATATATTTGACATTTGAAAATGAATTATATTTTTTCTTTGAAAATGGAAAATGTTCAATTCAATCAATGCCAAAAGATATATATGCTTTCAATGTTTACAAAATCCTTTATATTTATTTTGAAATCAAATGTGTAAGAGTGTTAAAATATTTTCCTTATCATGAATACTCTTTTTAAAGCCAAAATTGTTGACCATGTTAGTGTATCAGTCAACCATTTTGTGCATTTGATTTTTGGGCTATTAAGCAAGGAAAAACTGTTGACCAATTTGGTGAATTTGTTGACCGTTTTAATCCTTTCAGCAAAAAACAGTCGACAGTCTCTATGAATTGTTGATAGACATTTTTTATGTTCTCTGTTATTTTGATTTAAGTTCATTTTCAATCGACTGTGCCTGTATAATGTCGATTTTCTTTTAAAACTGTTGACTTGTTGCTTCAAAATATCAAACATTTATTGAAAAAGTCGACCTCTTTCGTAAAAGAGTCAATCGTTTGTCAAAGCCCAATGTGTGCTTCAAAATTGTTGAAAAAAAACTATCGATTGGTTAAATGAAACTGTCAACTATTTTCTTCATTGACATTCTATAACAATTAGTTTTTGTAAGCTCCAACGGCTATAAACAACTAGTTTTTCTTCAAGCTTGGGAGAAATCTATAAATACAACCCGTTAATGCATTGGAGAAGACTAATGAATGAAAATAAAGTTTTAAGAGTTTACTATTGTATCGATCATTCTCATTAGCGCTCTGTTCATTAATGCACGGTGAATGCACCAAAAAATAAAATTGCTCTACTTATAATTTATAGTAATCGCAAATAAAGATCGATCCACAAAGACTAGTCAATCAAATTAATATCACAATTAATCAATAAAATAAAAGGAAAAATGGGGGGTTTTAATGCTATTAATTTAATTTACAAAAGAATAATTTAAAAGAAATAGAATTGAGTAACAAAATTTAATTGGAGATAATATCGATTCAAGGAAAATTACTCATGGTTGAAAATTAATCACTAATCTCTAATAGATATACTTTTCTATAGTCAAATATTTAATCCAAGATTGTCAACAAGCGATACAAGATTTACCTTCTCTAATTTAATTAATCTAGACACAGTATCCAAATTAATCATTATCAATAAACCAATTGGTATTAAGCAATTCTCACGAATTTACTGATAACATTACGAACTAAGAAAGAGTTAAAAATGAATAATAATCGACAAGCATTAGATTATTTAATTCATTCTATATTTCTTTTAAGCAAGCAACAAAAATTGGGATCATAATTGTTTTGCTTAATTGTTACTTCAACTGAACATCATGACAATTACAGATTATTGATTCAATTTAGCTATAGACCACACAATTCAATTAACTAATAGGCCTTTTTAATTAATTTAATCAGCAATCATTAACATGGAAAACAAGAAACATAGATATTTGAATAAAAAAATATAAGAACAAGATCTCGCATTTTTACTAACTGTTTTTAAATTTCTTAAATCGACTAAAGATTTTAGTAGGACATAATGAAACAAAAATAATAAAAAAATCTAAAACTCTCTTCCTTGGAGTTCTTCAATTTCTCGTTTGCTGTTCCGTGAAAAGCCCTCTGTGTGAATCCCTTCTTTCTTAATTTTATCCCAAGCCACATCTAGGGTTAACAATGATTTGGTTTGGTTTCGGTTTTTACCAAAACCATAATCAAACCAAACTTAAACTACTAAAACCAAAACCAAACTATTACCTATTGGTTTTAAAAATTAAAAACCATAACCAAACCATTTGGTTTCAATTTTAACCATAATTTTTTTAGTTTGATCCATAATTTCCCGCGCAGGTTTTATTTTTTTAAATATTTAATTAGTTATTTTTATTAATAATTATTTGATTGATAAAAATAAAATAATTTAAGATTAGGTTTTATTTTCATTCGTTAATTACTTTATAAATGTTAAATATTTTATATATTTGTAATGCATTAGTCAATATATATATTATGTGTATATATAATATATTAAATAAATAAATATTATATATATATTTGTATATTCGGTTCAATTTGGTTCGGTTACCCACACATTAGGTTCGGTTTCGGTTTGGGTTTTGCCCATGGAAATAGTGTTCGATTTTTTCCCAAGCCAAACCATTCCCCAGTCAAACAGTTTTTAACCACGTTAACCGATTCGGTTCCCCACGATTTCGGTTGCAATTGCCATCCCTAGCCAAATCCCCCTAATATATTAATATATATATATGTATAGATATATAATAAGACACAAAGGTTTTTGAAATGTCTCAAATGTATAGACATTTCAATGGCTGAGATCAATTTGACTGAGATGAATGGCTGAGATTACTCTATTCATTTGTGTGTTCCCACCTATCTTCCCTCTCTATCTCTGTCTCCTTATCTACCCTGTCTCCCCACCTTCCCTCTCTATCTCTCTCTCCTTTTCTTTGTCTACTGTCCCTATCTCTCTCTTCCTCTACCCTCCCTATCTCTCTCTTTCTCTATCTACCTTCCGACAGCACTCCAACCCCTGCAAGTGGGGGCAAACGACAATGGGAGGGGCAACATACAAGCGGCGTCGACGGGGGGCAATAGCAGGCGGTGCAAACGGCAGGGGGTTGACGGGTGGGGGTGGTGCTTTTTGCGATGGTGGGGACGAGACGGTGTGAGCACATAAGGAGGGACGACAGCTTCCACCAACAGTCATGTTCCTCACGGCCGCTGTGTAATACCCGAGAAATTCTAAATGACTCAAGGGTAATTTATCTTGGGGCAAAAATGGAATTTAAGGATAAATGAAAGGTATAACGGTAATTTATTATTGTATAGATGACCGAATCAACTGCCGGGAGTGTCTTGGAGCCGAGATTCCAAAGCAAAATGGTGTGGCATTAATGAGCACCCCGAGGTAGGATTTATGGTGCAGAAAGAAATTGGATCGGGAACAATTTTCGGTACAACTAAAATACAGCTGTCAATTAGACTACAATATCGAATTGTTATAGACGACTTTTGGGAAGTCAACGGAAGATTGAGGGGGCTTCGGTTTTTCATGAGGAACAACATTTCCGTGGTTTCAGGAAGAAATGAAGAGGTTTAAGGCCAAAACGAATGTTTGGGCCTAAGTGTAGTTTTCTAAAATTGCTAGAGAAAGGTCAAAATGATATTTTTTTGGAATCTTCAGGGGTTAAATTGATGTTTTAGGACTTGAGGGTCTTGAAAGCAATTATCAAAAGTCAAGGGGCTTGGTGAAATAGGGCCAAAATGAGAAAACCAAAAATATGAGGGGCTAAAGTGCAAAAAATGAAAAAAAAGCTAGCAAAGGGAGACTATCTAGCACATGGACGGTTGGCCATGGTCGATTTTGACCATCTAAAGCACTGGGCTAGCACGAGGGTGGCTCAGGGATCACGTGGGCATGATCGTCAGTCGACAAGGGCCATCGTGGTGGCCGGAATTTGAAGAAAAAGCAGCCGAAAGTTGGCCAATTCGTAGCATACCTACAACCCGCTTTTTCGATCACGTGTTGATGCTTTTAGGTCAATCTGAGGAAGGTAAGATCTCTTAAGGCCATGGGTTGATCGATCTCATGCATTTGGAGGTCCGAAAATGCATATAAATAGGCGTTCATGGTGGCCGAAAATGGGGAGAGTGGGAGCTCAAAATCGGGGCCGTTTTCGAATAAATTGAGAGTCGAAATTAAGGGGCTTTTGTTGCCCATAGTCTAAAGATCTATTATGGAGATTTTTAGGCATTTTGGTGATGGTTTGAGGGGGTAATCGACGTCATCGGAGTTGAGTGGCGGTAGTGATGGCCGAGACTTCAAACGCACGATGGGAGGTCTTCCGGTGCTCCTTTGAGGCTCAAAATTGGCCATTAGGATCGACTAGAAGAGGGCTTCAAAATGACATGGATATCTTAGATCGCCGGCATGGCCGACGCTAGAGAAGATGATCGGCGCTGGACTTCACGCGCTCCCCCACTCTCGGCGCATGGCAGCTTGAAAAAATCCGAGAAAAATCTCTAAATTCCTAGAAAAATGAGATCTCGAGGTTTGTGTAAAAAGATTTGGATTTGGGATTTTTGATGTCTCGATTTTAGCCTCAAAGAATCTCGTTTTGCGTGAAAACGCTACATCCGGGTAAGTCCAGTATTTTTCCTTTGAAGTTCATAGCCTATAATGAATTGTCGTGGAATTAGATTTGAGAAAAATAGTCTCAAGGTAATTATTGGAATTTTCAGAAAGGAAAAATGAAAGAAAATGAAGGAAAAATGAAATAAATGGAATATTGAGGATATTTAGTGATTAAATATTATTTTATGATTGAGGTGATCGAGATGATGTGATTGGTGCAACTTTTGAGAGTTGGCACAAAAATCGAGGCAGGGCACACATATCGAGGCGATGCACGCTTTTCGAGAAAATGCAAGTTTATCTCAAAAATGTGAGTTTTCCTATCCTACATGATATGATTGTTTATTATGCATGATATTTATAAAAGATATGATTTCTTATATATGCATAATATTTACGAAAGATATGATTCATTTTGTCATATTGCATGGAAAGTCGTGATAATTGCATGACACGATATTATTGTCGCATTGATATTTGTGCATGAGAATGAGATGTCGGCCCCAGAGTGTAGCCGTAATTCCCCAAGGGCGTTGAGGGAATAATGTTAGGCTTATCCTGCAGAGGTTTGGGATTTGCCTAGGATTCCTAGCCGGGCTTGCGGGTCAGAGAAGTTACACTAAAGGGAAATGTTGTTCATATTATTGCATCATGTATTGTATATATGTTTTGGACCCTCACTATAAGTTCCATCTTCTAATGGGTTATGCCCTTGGAACATTCAATGTTCCAGTTTAGACTTGCAGCTTAGGTAAGGAACATGTTGAGATATGATGGCACGTGATGGCACGGCCAATGGATTCAACGAGCTGACTCGGATATGTTTTAGCTGATGTTTTATTGATGATTAGCCTTGTTAAAATATTATGGAATCTCCATATATTTATGTATTTCAATATTGAGGATATGATGTTAACTATGGTACAGATTCTTATGTTATAAATAAAGTGAATTGATTATGTACCATATCAGGTTTCGATTATCGTTTTCGTATTTTTAATGATTTGCTGGGGGTTTTGTTTAGAATTCAGTACCTAAGGTTAAGTTATGCACCGAGAAAGAAAAGAAAAAAATAAATTACGTATATTTTGGGCCCCAGCATAGTGACACGCTTGGTAAGAGAAAAATGGGGTGTTACACGCCGACGGGTGTGATGATGGGTATAAATGGAAGAGAGAGAGAAAGATGATGGGTGTAGGTGGAATCCAACATCCCCTAACCCAGTAATTTGAGGGTGCTGGGTATCCTCAAGTTCAGGGATGCCAAACATCCCCGAATCCCATCCCTCCCCTCTCCATCTCTCTCTCTCAGGGGCCCTTGAACTACTCCCCCGACCGACGACCATAGTGGCTTGCCGGCTGCTGTGTTGCGTGTGTATATATATGTGTATATAGGTGTGTGTGTATTTATATATGTATATGAGCGTGTGTGTATGTTTATATACTTAACTGTGTGTATGTGTCTATTTATAGATGGGTGAAATAAAAAAATAGTGCAAGTTTTTAAACACACACAAGCTGACAGATGGCCATAGCGGCTCGCCGTCGTCGTCGATCGCTGTGTGTTGTGTGTATATATATATTATATGTATATGGGTGTGTGTGTGTTTATATACTAAGTGTGTGTATGTGTCTATATATAAATGGGTGAAATAAAAAAAGTGTAAGTTTTTAATTTTTTTTTAAATTTAATTTTTAAAGCATTTAAATATCAATCATGTAAGTTTTTAAATTTTTTTGAAATATCATGAAAATTTTAAATAAAAAAATGCCAACAGTGTAAGTTTTAATTTATAAGAATTTGACATGGATGACTCAATTGAAATAAAAATCTCTTCTTTAAGTAGGGGTGTTCAAAAAAATCGACAAACCATGGAAATCGACCGAACCACACCGCACCGCATGGTTTTTTTAGATGAGCGGTTCGACACGGTTTGAGAATTTCTCGGTTCGGTTTAAAACTGAATTGTCCGAGTATAATGTAATAATAAAAAATATAAAATAATTTATTTTCAAACCAGAAAAATAGATCTAGTAAACAGATTGTAAACAATTTGTTCTGTTTATATATAAACAATCAAATAGATTATTTTTACAAATTTGTAAAAACAAACTGTTTTTATAAACAAATTATAGATTGTTTATACAAACAATTTGTATTTACAAACTATTTGTATAAACAATCTGTTTGTTTATATATAAACAATCAAATAGATTGTTTTTAACTGTTTGTTGTTTATACAGACAATTTGTAAAACAACAAACAGTTTGTATAAACAAACTATTTGTTGTTAACGATCTGTTTACAGATTGTATAAACAAAAGATTATTTTATTTATTTTAATTTATGAATTAAATAGTTAATGAAACAATTTATTAAACCATGAAAATTGCACTAGGAAAATGATTGAATTAATATTTTGAACAAACCGCAGAAACCGCACCGAGCCGCACCGCATTTTGCGGTGCGATTCAGTGCGGTTTCTGGTCACCAAATTAGACCGCGTGGTTTGATTTGATAGAAAAATCGCATAAGCAGTTTAGCATTTTAAAAATGTCAAAAACTAACCAAATCGGACCGTGAAATTGAAATTGGTTAATCTGTCCTATTGAATTACTTAAAAATATAAATATTTAAATAGAATTCATTTATTTTGTTAATATTTTTTTGTTTTATTAATTTTATTTTTCATTTTAGGCATAATAAAATCATTTTTAATTAAAATAATATAAAAATCAAAGAGTTCCCGACCACGCATGGTCGAGAAACCTAAGGCTCCGACCCCGAATCGGGGGTCCCCCCTCCCCATTGTTGGTAGTGACCATGGTAGCCGGCGGTAGCTAGTATGTATTGTTTGATATTTAATTTTTAATTTAATTTATTCAGATTGTAGAGTATTTAGTAATGTGCTTTATTATATAGATTTAATAATTTTTTTTGTTTTTATTATAAAACATTAACAAGTATATAATAAATTTAATCTATTTTTTGTTTAGTGTTTATAATTTTTTTTACAATATTAATAAATATTATTATATTTTAATCTTAATATTATTTATACCGTGCCTTTAAATACGGATATCTATTAATATATACACATAGCATACGGTTGCACCTTAACCCTCTAATTTCTCCATGGGCCAATTAAAGTGAGTCATTCCAATTAGCCTCCCATTTATTATATGGACGCGGCTTCACTCTTGGGCCTTCAATTTTTTTTTTTTTTTTTGCTTCCAATTAGCTTTTCCACTTTATATTATAATATATAAAGTAGACCTCAAGTATATATTATATTATAAATCAATTTCAATTCTAATTTGGTCTTCACACCTTTTTCTTTATAATTGCTTTTCTTTGTTTGAATATATATTTATATATATATAAAACAAGCATGCCCATTAATTTTTTTTTCAATTTAATAATAAGCGGGTCACATCTTTTAGCCCTCAAATTCTATTGAGAAATTCTATTGGTAGCCCGATAAATTACTCTTCACAGCCCGATCAAATAAATTTCCATTTTTACTCTTTACAACCACAAGAATTACTATTTACAGCCCATAGATTTCCAAATATGCCCTCACAGCCACACCATTTGACACAGCTACACCATTTCTCAAATAAACCCTAACAATCTTTGGCCATTGTTTTGCGAGGAAAAAGAAATCGGATTGAAATCAGGTACACCTTCTATTTAGCTTTTAATTTCTTCAATAATAGCACATAGAGGCATCGCCATCGGCTGCGATGGCAGCCACCATGGCCGCCTTCGTCAGTCGTGGACCTCCGCACCGTGAGGTGCGGGGGTTTCAAAACCCCCCCTTCCTCATCCTGGCGGTGACGATGGCAGCCACTTGGCCGCCTTCATTAGCCGCAATGGTGGCGCCTCATGGTGTGAGGTGCGAGGGTCCGAACTTGTAGTTCCGGGTTGGAGAAACCTGAACCGGAGATTTATTAATGTATTTTTTTTTTAATTTTGTGCCATTTGAATTTTTTTTTAAAAATATCATTGATTTCATATTATTCTCACATGTTATTTTTTATATTAATTATAATTTTACACTTCACCTTTGTAATAAATTCAATTGTTATTAATCTTATTATAAACAATTTTATTTATCATCATGCATTTAGACATTTAACATAACATTCTTATATGAATTAAATTAATTTTGTAGTAAATTATTATTATTTTAAAAATATCTAATATGGTACATTCATTTATAGGTATGGCACGTACTCGAGGAGGAGAAGTAGAGGGAGCTCGCCCATCTTCATTTCGTTAGTGTCCGACAGCTTCCACAAGGAGAAGGGTAAAGGGCCATGATGGTCATTCTGTAGCTAATATATCTATCTCAGAGGCGCACATTTCTAAGCAGCTAGGTACCCCTTGGACTCATCACCTCCTAGTGCTCCGGAGTAGCCATCTACTAGTGCTCCGGACGATAGTATTGAACTATTTTTGGGAGACCCTGAAGATCCATCAATTTTAAAGAGTTTTAAAAATCATGTTGTTGTTAGCATATGGGCTGGAGAGGTAAGCGATTATGAAAATAATTTTAGTAATTATTTTATTATTTTTATGTAATAGGAAAGAGGTCTATTAAAATGAAATAGCCATGGACAAAGAATTCCTAATTGGCCATTGGAAAATCAGCAACGTATTTATGATGTTGTCCTAAGATCTCAGTTAGCACATTTGATAGAATCCACGTATTGATTTGCGAATCCTATAGTTGTGTCAGCCTTTTCAGAGAGATGGCAACCTGAGATTAACACATTTCATCTACCATTTAGTGAGATGACACTCACGCTAGATGACGTTGCTACTATTCTGAAGATACTAGTTGCTGGCAGCCCTGTATCAGTCCCTCATTTGACAGGTAATGAAGCTCAGAACTTACTTTGTCGTTTACTTGGGGTCTTAGTAGTGGAAGCAGCAGGCCAGTTAGCGGAGACTCGGGGATCGTATGTGAAATTAGATTGGCTGAGAAGAACATTTATGAACGTACCAGATTCAACTCCGAATGAAGAGATCTACAATGTTAGTAGGGCGTATTTGTTATTTTTATTAGGTTGTACATTATTTGTGGATAAGAGTGGTAGCATGATTTCGGTTTCCTATCTTGCATTGTTGGAAAACTTGAGTGTATCTGGTACGTATGCATGGGGGGCTGCTTGTTTGGCATATTTATATAGGCAGCTGGGTATCGCTAGTAGAAGAAATGTTAAGGGAATCTGTGGATATTTAACATTACTTGAGGTAATCATTTAAATTTTATTATTCTGTGCATATTTTTACTATGTCTTTCCATATATCTTAACAATTATTTACATTAAATGTACACAGGCTTGGATATAAGAATATTTTCCATTGACTAGAAGTAAACATAACTTATCATATACTGACGAGTTGCCTAGGGCTCACAGTTGGCTTCCTGTTCATGAGTACGATTCTTTGCAATCTTTGCGAGAGAAACTTAATGACTTAACTGAAGATCAAGTATTTTGTTCACACATTATATTTTGCAACTTAATATTGCTTGTCATTGAAATTCTGAAACATGTGCAGGTTATATGGACACCATATAGGAGGCATCGTGCACAACACCCATTGCATGAGATTGTGTTCTTCTCTGGATGTCTTAAGTGTGGGGGTGTGATTGAGCCATATCATCCGGATAGGGTTCTGCGACAATTTAGACATATGTAGAATATACCTCCACCTCCATTATCCCCTATTGAAGCCAAGCGGGGTAGAGCTACGACAACATATAAGGTAATTTATGATTTTATTAATGATAGATGGACTCGCTGGGATTTTCACTTATTGCTAGCACACCGACGGGGTGGACTTGCCCGAGTGCCATGGGAGTGCAGTGAAGACTACTTGGCATGGTATCATCGCATTACGCATCGATTCATACAAAATCCTGCAAATAGATTCGGGTTTGACAGAGGTGATCAAGATAGAGTGACCATTGCTGATATGGTAAGATTAATTTTGTAATTGTAATTTTTTAAATATTTTATGTTTAATTTTTTATATTTAAAATAATTTTGTTTTGTAGCGCATCATGGCATTACTGTCTCCTCTTACGCAAGTCATATCAGGTGGATCCACTCAGGATGTAGACACGTGGAGACGGGCATGTCTTCAAGTATATGATATTTTGACTATTCCTACTGGGTCTTCTTCTATTGGGTCTCATGCATATACAGTATTTCGTGAAGCGCCTTCTAGTGTGGTACGAACACCGACGATGGTTACATCACCTCCGACACCAATTATAAATCCACCACCTACGAGTTTAGATCCACATCATCCAGCCCTAGGCTCCCCTCAAGAGACAAGAAAAAGGACTGATAGAGGTTAATTTTTTTTTGTAATCTGAGACTATCTGTATTTGCTACAGTGAGTAAAGTCTTATCTATTTGACTACTTCTGATAAGGTTCGGATATGTTGCCAAGATATAAATGGTGCCAACCCTTTTCTGTTTGGATTTCATTTTCTTAGTTTCTTTAAAAATTATTTTCATAACTCGAATAGCTAACCGTGTTATCTTAAAAAGTAATTTTATTGTTACTAACAAAACTTATTTTAAATACTTATATGTGATGTAAGTGATCTATAAAACAAGATATTATAAACTTGTTTATATCAGACTCCTTTATATCATAAACTTTAATTATGGGTCAATTAAATCAAATACATCTTGTGTGAAATAAGTTTGTGAATAAAAAATCTATAAAACAAGATATTAGTGCAGTATAATCCACAAAATAAAATGCGAAAATATACACAAAGTATAGAAAGGCTCAGATATGGACAACAAATCACCACTTAGGTAACTCCAAAAATAAGACCACTAAGCCTCAACAAAACCCAGCCCCGAATCGCCCAACCGTCCTCCTCTCTCGGCCGAAAGCATGTCTATCATACGTAATGGGCTGGGCTTCTCCATCTCTTGAGCAAATGGGCTTATGCCCATTTCTTCTCTAAAGAGATAGTAAATGGGCTTATGGACTTCAAATTGGGCTGCTAATAAGTGGTGATATGGGTTAATGTTTCAATCACGGGCTGAAGCCTATGAAGATTAAACTTGCCTGAAAAATCATCATCGCCTTGGGCCTTATTCGAAAACACAACCTAAGAATCATATGTTAGATAAGTCAAAAACTTCATGTGTTGCCACATCTTGACCTACTAGAGATAAAAATGCTTGAATTCTGGATATGTATGGCGTTTCCTAATCACGTGCATTATCACATCGAAATCTGTACCAATTAAGTGCGACGGGAGGAATTAGTGAGCTTGGCTTAAGGAATACTTGATAAATGACATATGCAACAAAAATTATTGTTAAAACAAACGTATGAAATCCAAAATATAAACAAATAAATACCAAAATAAGTAAGAATACCTGCACAAAATGACAGTCATTCATAAATCATATAGTAATCATCATGTGTTGTACTGCTGGAGGAGGGATCAATCTGAGTGGAAGATATGTAAGACACTGGATCCATGACAAATGCACCAATACGACATTGTATTTTGAAGCAACTAAATGGCTCATGTCAGGTAAAGTTATCCAATGCTCGTACGGTGTAATGTTATCAAAGCAATACAATATATGTAGCAACTTATCCACATGCATTTCTAATCCATATAATTGCGTATACATCGCACGAAAAGATTGCAACTCTCCTATCAGACTAAAACGAATATCTCTCCAACTATGCTCACTCATACCAAATAGCCCTGCTATCGTGCGAAATCCACAATGTCCATCTGATTCTACATTAATAATACTATGCAAGAACGGTTGTATTTGTGGTGGGAAACAATCATCATACCCCTTGAGTCGATTGGTGTTTCTCTTGGATATCCATGTTGTTAGGGATGTACTGTCTTGACTATATTGAACTATTTCAAATAAGGAAGGATCACGTTTGGTGGATGTATCAACCTAAATTTTCTTCTTCGATACTGGCTTACCCTTCGTCCTAACTTTCATGGTTGACGTTTGGTGGATGTATCAACCTAAATTTTCTTCTTCGATACTGGCTTACCCTTCGTCCTAACTTTCATGGTTGGTGGTTGTAGTGAAGTTGTGTCTGGATTAACTATTTCTCTCAACTTTTGCTTTAATACTTGCTTCACTGGCTCTGGTTCTGAATAAAATATTTTATATACTCTCTATTTCTGGCTCAATCATTACCTGCGATGACACACCATCATAAGCTGACTGCACTACTTGCAACCTTGTCCAATAAGGATGCATAGTTGACAAAGGAATTGTCTGTCCTTGTACCATGAACTCTGCAATTTCATGTGCACAAGGTAAACCATATGTGCTTCTAATCACACATCCACATGAAACTTTGTCTATCCCAATTTTATGAGCAAGTTGCGACTGCATTAGTACCATATTCAATGCACTTCTCGATATAACATCTCACAATTCTCTAAAAATTGCTGGCTTGAAGTTATGTTGCACCAACGTTAAACTTTTTTTCAAACGACCCCTTAATCTCTACATGTTGCAACTCAATAAGACTGTTGATAATTGTCCATGATGACTCTAAGTCACCTTGAGAAGATCTAAGATGTCTCTTCAACTTTGCATGTGCACTCTCAGCCCTGTTCGTAGTAACGTTGCCAAAATGCATTATTCTATTTGTCCATGCTGTAACAATTTTTCCTTATAATCATTCAACCATGTCTTTCTCACATAATTAAGTGCACCCTCATATGCATGGAACTCAAGTGTTAACTCATACAGACGACGTTCATACTCATCCTCAGTAGACGCAAAAACAACTAAGTTCCAACTTAACATAAATTTCTCCCATGTCTCATTTCCATCAAATAATTTCTTACATTTGGCGAGCACATTTTTTGATATATGCCACCTACACAACAAGGTGCTCGTGGTTGGAAACACTTTTTGTATTACATTCATTAATCCCAGTTCTCTATCGGTTACAATTACTCTTAGATATGTATTATGAGTCATTAGACCCTTTAATTTCTCCATTGCCCATGTGTAATTATCCTCATATTCATCATCCATAAATGGGAAAGCAATAGAAAAAGTTAGCTCAGTTGACGTCACACCAACGATCTCTAGCAATGGATACTTATATCTATTAGTTTTGTATGTACAGTCCATTATTAACACATGGAGAGATATTTTAAATAACTCTATAGCCATCGAATGAGCCCAAAATAAGTTTGTGATACAATCTGATAGATAATGTATCACTTCTATGCCACTCCACATAATTACAATCTTTCAATTTTTTCATCAACTGTTGTATTTATGATCGACCACCTTTATCCATGACTCTATATCTTTGTCGTGCATTATATATAGTTTTGATGGTACTCACATTTTTTTTCATCTTTTGCCTTTAACGTCATTAAAATATTTCTTGGCTTCACAAGATTGTTAGACATTGTTATCATAATTTGTTTCTCTTTCTCTCTAAGTCGACTAGCATATGAATGACCGTCAAGTTGAGCTGCTGGTAAATGATTGTGTAATCCACATACAACCTTCAACATCCAGTGTTCATTTGACAATTTAGCACTAAGTAACTCAAATGGACAACCATACTTTTTAGAACTTGTCGTCCTACGATTTGTTTCTCCTATTATCTCATCTTTTTTTTTTTTTTATGATTTATACTTTCCACTTTGTTCACAAGCAAGACGAACTCTAGGTTTTCTTCCTATACCCCCAGATTCAGAACTCTTTATAACAATAATCATTCCATTTTTTTTCCCAACTGTCTTAACCCATTCAATAAGTGTTTCCCTATTACTGAAAATCCCATTCCTAACAAAAGTTTGACTAACATCAAACGATACGCCATTCTCATTCTCAAAATTCTCTAAATTTTGATGATCAAATCCCTATTATCAAAACAAAAATAAGATACATAAATTAAAAATGGGTTGGGCTTTAAACAAAATATGAATAAAATATATAAATTAAAAATAACAAAATTTATATAAACAGAAGAAAAATTATAAATTTAAAAATAGTGTGGGATAGAATGGAGAATCGAATCGCGGGTTAGGAACCCGGAACCACTGACCCATTCGAGAAATTAATCAGGGATCACCCTCGGGTTCCCTATTGTAAGCAGTCGGGGAACCGGTGCGAGTTGGGAACCCAAGGGTCCCCCAAGCGCTGCGAGTCCTCGAGCTCACAGCTGTTAGGGAAAGTTCGGGTTCCCTATCGAGTCGGGAACCTGAACATTCCCAGATAGCTGCGAGTCGGGGAACCTGAGGGTTCCCGATGGCTAAGAGTCGGGGAAGCTCGGCTTTCCCGACTGTAACTCTTCGAGGAACCCGAGCTTCCCCGACGCATTCCAGTCGGGGATACCCAGGTTCCCCGATAGTTAGGGAACCTGGGTATCCCCGACTAGAATGCGTCGAGGAAGTTCGAGCCGCTATTCTCAGCATGTAGTGATTCTCAGCATCTAGTTAATAACATGCATCAATCCAAAATTATAAATAAAATGAGTTACCAGAATATTGGCGTGCTGCTGGTGCGATTCATTGTAGTCCACCTGCTCATTGTGCATGATATGGTGCTCATCATCTTCTCCATAAAACTTTTCCCATCTCATCAATTTTTGGATATAATAATCCATAGAGAAAAGTCAAGAATAGAATTAAAATTAATAGAAACAAGAAGATAATCGTTGTAAGTGATCAAAATCAGAAACGTTCGCAAATTTTTAGTGAAAGTGATCGGAGATTGGGTGGTGAAGATCAGAATTAGAAATGTTCGCAAAAATTTAATGAAAGTGATCGAAGATTGGGCTGCAAAGAGTTAAGAAAGTAGTCGGGAGAAAGTAGTTAGGTAAGGGTAATAAAGGCTTTTTAATAGAGGGTAGTTGAGGGAATAAAACTATGGGCTGTAAAGAGTAATTCACCGGGCTGCTGATAGAATTTCCCAATTCTATTTTACAATTCCAGCTTTCAATTCATCTCAAATTGTGCCAATTAATTTTCTTTACCTTTCCTAAAAAAAATATTCAATATATAAAATCCTTATAAATACATATTTTAAGTAGGAGAAATAGTACAAAGAAAATTAAATAAAAATATGTGTAATAATAAGGATAAAATCTTTTTTATTTTTAAACATAATTTATTAAACTTTGTCACTATTGTCTTATATATAAAAGATCATCACAAATGAGCACCATAAGACATAAAACATGTTAAATAGATTAAATGTAAGGAGAATAAAAATATAAAATTATAAGTTTATCAGTCATCTTTAACGGTTTGGCCCTAAGAGCTCATCTCTTTCCACAAGGATAATTGGCTACAATCAACTAAACCTGGATTCCACATAGTAGACAGGTTTGACACCAATGATAGGCGGATGACCAAGTGTAAGTTCTTAACTCTAGCCTCAATCAGCATGTTTATCATTATTACAAAATTCTTGTCACTTCCTGATTTGAGCCTAGCCTTCCCTACGCTGAAACTAGGGAGCAGGGGATAAGAAGGATTTTATTCCAAATAATCGACTTTTGAACAATAGTTCATCTATAGAATTGAGGTATGGTGCTACTGTTAGTGTTGTGTGCCATAATGCTAGATTTTGATGACATCTAGCGGGATTGTTTTAATGCATTAATTGTATTTTTGTATGAATCAATAAATGCAAGGTTTTCTTCATTCATATTTTTTCCAATCAATTATATAAATGAGTTCCTAGATTTTTTGTCTGAGAATCTTATTCTCAAGGTGTTGAGACTGTATGACAGGATTATCTAGCAGCAGAACTTCTTAAATCGTTCATAGTCCTTAGATTATTTAGATGGGGACTTCGATTAATCTAGTATAGACTAGCATAGGGACCTCGTTTGGTATAGGGATACCGATGGAAAGGTGGTGTGTCACGCGCCATATGACATGAGATGTCGCTAGTAGACCTGTGGATGGTCGTTGGGGAACGATCAGCTGAATGTGACGCTGATAACTAACCACATGGCATGGTGGACAATGGTCGAGTCATTAGGTTACGATAGTGTGTTGATGCTTAGACTTGAAACAACACGGTTGTTTTGTGTATTGGTGTGCGGGATTTACTAATGAGCTGATGACATCTAACAATTGTAATAATGAGACTAATGATGTAATTCTTGCATATATAATAAAATATATTTTCATATTTTAAGGTCATATCTTCATTTATAACTCTCCAATCATTATATATGAATGAGTCCATAGAATTCTTGTTAAATGTCTTATTCTTAAGTGTTAAGAATATGTGACTAAGGACCTTTGTATTAAGGATATCTTAATGATAATTCTTAGTCTTTAGACTTCTCAAAAGGAGACTATGATTAGTCGAGTACGAATTGACACATTGAATATTATATTTGATTAGTATGAGATGCTAATGATAAATGATGGTAAGTCATATGCCATAATCCATGAGATGGATATAGTATACATGTAAGTAGATGCTAGTGGAACATATACTGAATATGACACATGTGATAGATCACATGACTAAGAGGATCTATGATCTATCACAGGGATTGATTGTGTTATTAGTCCTTAAACTGGAGGTTAACACAAGTGTCTTGTATGTCGGTGTTAAGGATTTGTCATTGCTAAGAACCATCCGATTATCGGGTGAGAGATGCACTATGTGGTCCCTATATAGTGGCATATGGAGGCAAGTGATTGCTAATGGGATCCATCGACCTTTGACGTGAAGTGACTATCCTATGCAATCAGTGGTGGTTCTAATTGAAGAATCCCTTTGCCAGGGTGCACTTGATTGAAAAGTGTTCCAATGTCGGAAGGAGTTTCGATGTGTTATATCAATCTTACTACACTGATTTTGGCATAATCATTGAGTTAGTGAGTTTGATCAATCCATGACACTCACTCGATCGGGATGATAATCAATGGATGGATTATAGTACATGGGAATCGAAAGCCCAAAGAGGTTATATTATGAAGTAAGACTTCATTATTAGTAGGATCACCCTGATATAATGTTAGTTGTCACTTAGAGTTTTTTGGAGTACATCAGGGAGATGGAAGGATTCTTGTTGTAGACCAAAATGATTGGTCAACATCAAAGAGTTTGACATGTCTTGATTGCTACTTAATAGGGAACCTAGAAGGTCACAAGCATATCCGAGTGTTGTGGTTGACTAAATGATTAAAGATGAAATAGTCATTAAGAATTAATGACGTAAACGTTAAGAGTTAATGGATTGGGTTCAATGATCAAATTAATAAAGAGAAAATGTCAAGATTTGACAGGCATACCGTTAAGAGTTAACGGAGGCCTTGGTTTCATCATGAGATGGTGAAAGGGTCATTAAGTGTTAATGGCGAGCCTAGATACAATTTATGCAAACTTGATCGGATAGGAGGAAAAACGGTTGATAGCCCTTAAAGACTATCGATCGATTCTGTTGACAAGTAGAGCTAAACGGTCAACAGTTCTTTTGGAATGGTTGACTGTTTTTGTTATAGAGGGTCGCGAATCGCTTGATCGATTTGTCGTATCTACAATAGTTTTAGGGCACGTGGTGCGGAAGGATGACAGGAGGACGAGAAGGGTGACGATGTGCATAGAAGTGATTGGGTGTGATTTGGGCGTCTAGGGTTTATGTGTTCCTTATATAAACCAAAAGAGAAGAAGAATAAGAGAGTTTCTTCCTAGCAAATTGTTGTAACGTTTCTCTTGGCCTTGCTCATTATTCTCCTCCTGATTCTAGAACCCTTGCTCAGATTTCTCCATTGCTATAATAGCAACCCAACCATATAGATAGTCTATATTGGTTTGGAGATTAGTTTTTTGAACCCATTTTTAGCCCAATCTCCCTCACTCTTTCTGGCTAGCACATAGAGTGAGTTGAGGGATTCAACTACTCATCGGAGCGTGGATTGACTAGGCCTCCTGTGTTTTCGAGGGTCGATTTGGTCTAACCGAATTTTTGTTCAGGAGTAAGGTATTGTTGTCCAATGAGGATTCTAGCCTCTGCATCGACCTTTTAAGTGCTGTGAAGTATATATACTAAGCCCCATATGGAATGGTTTAGTCTTGCATTGCATATAGACATTGGAAATGGGTCTTGCAAGTTGATTTTGATGTTTATTTCCACTACCTTATTTGCATTTTTGAAAACCGATTAAACCTTGCATTGATACACCAATAATTGGTGTTTCCCTTTAGTCGAACCATCCATTTGAGTGGTGGGAACGTTCATCAATGTGGTTTCGTATTGTTAGTATATGGAGACGTGTTGGAAATAGGATCCATCGCCCTTGTCGGTATTTGATGGGGTGAGCGTCCTATGTGATCTACTATTAATGTGACGGGATAGTCCCTAGTTAAGGTAGATTAAAAGTCAGGAAAGTGTTTCCTAAGGTGTCATCTAGTCACATTAATGAGGTTTAACACATAGTTACTGAATTTGTGAGTTTGTCACTTCATGACTTTCTCTCAATTGGGACATTAGGTGATGGAAGGATTATAGCACACGGTAATCGTCAACTATAATAGGTTCGCTTGAAGTGAGATTTTAATACCACTTATACTATCTTGAACCACTGCTAGACGCTATTCAGGAACTCTTGGAACGTCATTGGGATTTGGAGAAGTTCCAGTGATGGGTCAAATGGTTGACCAGTACCGAAAAGGGTTTCGGTATTATCTGATTGCTAGCGAGTAGTGAAGTTAGAAATTAAGTCACACACCATATAGTATTGTGTTTGGTATCTCCATCGTATGCCTAAAATATCTCTAGAAATGGTTAGTCAAAAGTTGACCCTTGGTCTCATGCCAATAATGCATAGTAATCTCTTGAATGATTGCTTGAATAATTGAGGTGGGGGATGCAACAGAATCCAAATTGAATTGGATTTGGAGAATAAGAATGATTGAGGAGGGTAGGGAATAATTTAAGGGGCAGGCCCTTTGCAATTAATCTTTTTTTCTTTCCTCACTGCTTCTTTTTTTTTTTTTTCTTTCTCTGCTTCCTCTGTAATTTCTTTTACTGTTATAGAAATTATACATGTGAAGGTCACGTGTATAATTTTGAAACAAAGGGCATTGGTGATATGTGGAACCTTTGTATCTAGCACGGGAAGAGGTGACCTTCCAGTACCATTCGGCATACTAGGTGTAGACAGACTAGGACCACCCCAACCTTACATCAAACAACAGGTATGCATTTATTTATGTATTCAATTGTTAAATATGCGTGTTACTTAAATACCCAAGCTTGGTACAATGTGTATATTATATTCCATTGCCTGTATCTAATACATGGTAAAAAAATTATTTTTACCTATATCGCCATACCAGTGATTCCTTTCAGTTACTAAACACCATCCTTCCATCTTAGCCTCAACCTATATGGTTGGCAGATATGAGGATAGCACATATAGATCACAAATTATAAGAGCTCACTGAAGCAGGGAATCTGTGAGAATGATATAAGGCTTATTACTCAAGAAATCGAACCGCAAAAGCATTGAAACGCTTAATACAAGAGAAGCAAAGGCATGGCATAACACAGTTTACTCCTCCAATATGAGAAAGTCGAATGAAATAGTAAGGAGCATTTGGTGTGCTATAAGAGAAAACATTGAAAAATAAATTAATAAATGGATCAACGCAACTTAACTGGGACAACTCGGCGACAAAAGGCTGCAGGAGATCTATGACAAGTTGTAGACATGGCCCACAGGCTGGCAATGGAGACTGCCAAGGGTCTTCGTGAAAGGGACCCCCATAGCCTAGCTACAGTGGTCGCGAGGGGGCAACCTTACAGCCTTGTGCGCATGCCCCCACGGCCTGACATGCAAGCAGCTGATTGGCCATGTGCGCGTTGTAACAACCCGCTTTTTCCAAGCGTGGCGTTAACCTGAGATTTCAAGAATATTTTCTTCAACATACACTTAATATAAATCATTTCCTAACAATCCCATTGTACCTTTCCAGCATACCAAACTTAATAATCAATAAGCTAAGACAGGTAATACCATCACATATGTAGAAGCAAGATAGAAATCTCAAATGATACATAACGACAAATCCTTTATTTATAATATAGAAGTCGTACCATCGTTTGACATAACATCTTAAAAACAAAATACATAAAGACTCATCTCTCAGCAACAGTTAAACACCTCAAATATAGTCAAAATATATGCTAAAGATCACCAATGTAAATAAACGGTTACATCTCGATAACCTCTTTTTCCCTTGGCGCTGCTTCTTTCACTTGGAACGTTTGAATATTCTAGGAACATTGTAAAAATTAGATGCTGAATCATCTAAGTGAGAGTTCAAAACATTTTCATGAATAAATGCAAGACCACGAACAACTAATATATCTCAACATGTTCCAGCCCAAGAGAATCTCTTACAGTGCTTAACCCATACCATGGGGAAAGAACAATCTCTCTCTAAAGGCAACATAACCATATTGATACACTGGCATAACACATCACAACCCAACTCTGGCCACAAGAGGATCACATACACTAACCCTGGGAATCAATGTCCACCTTGGAAATAATGCTACCACTCAAAGGAACTTGGGGTAGTGTTCACTCTCAACCCTGCCACTTACGGACCACCTGGGATGGTGTCCACTCTCAGCCCCTGCCATAAGTGGGCATTACTCCTTTGCACGCATCTCTAATGCTATCACTTAAGGGCTACATCCTAAGTTGACATCCCACATGGACAAACACATAAACATACCAATGCTACCATCACATACCATGCATCATATAAAATCAATATTTCAATGCATGTATTTTAATACACGTAATTCAATGCACATGTAAAAAATATTTTGGGACGAACCTTCCACATGAAAACAACCATTTATATAACACAAACCAAGTTTTGATAGTAAAACCACTCACAATAAACCAAGTTTTAGGTAGGAACACTCACATACAACAAACTAGTTTTTCGGTAGAACTACTCACATGCAACAAACCAATTTTTTCGATAGAATTACTCACATGCAACAAACCAGTTTTTCGGTAGAACTACTCAAAATAAACTAAGTTTTTGGGTAGAACTACTCACATGCAACAAACTTGTTTTTTTGGTAGAACTACTTACATGCAACAAACTAGTTTTTCGATAGAACTACTCACCTTGTATGTAACTCAGGATACCTCAATTCTCGCGCCCAACCTCGATTCTCGTGCTAATCTTTTAAACGTTCTCAAATTCGAGTCTCAACGTACCATGGTCATCGTATATATTAAAGGAATTTGATATTTAATCTTTCTCCTTTCTCCATTCCTTCTCCCACATCTTCAAATGGTGCATTCTATTTATAGGCCTTGAAACTTGGCCACCAAGTATATTATATGATATTATAATATTTCCGCAATCATTTCAAATATTTTCAAGTGGATCTCAATTTGATACAAAGTTATAATGAAATGCTTGAGTTCAAATCCACCAATGGCTTATTTATAAGCTTTTATGGCCAATCACGTGTCGCCACCTCAGGGGGTCATTATGAAACCTTATCCACCACCCCAAGGGGTCATCATGAAGACTTATCCGCCACTTTAAGGGATCATTATGAAGCCTTATCCTTATCTTCAAGTGGCCAATGGTTGTTTGCCACATGTCCTTAAAGATAAGATTTAGAATCCAAAGTGATCCAAAGTTAAAATGGAATGTTATTTGAAATCCAAAATGATCTAAAGTTGTATTGGAATGTAAACTCACATCCGCAACCTCATCATGACTTCAGTTGGTTCAGTTCGTTACTCCAATGACCTGGTTACAGTGTTTTAAGAATTACACCTTAGCCCGAACGTTTCGAGTAATTACACTTAGACCTCTTGCAACTTGGTCCCCGAGCCATCCTAAAATTGCCTTTATGCCCCTAGAGAAAGGGTTTATTATGCTAATACCCCAAGAGTTTTGGTAAATTACATTTTTACCCAAATCTTAATAATTATGATTTTGCCCCTAACTCAAAATTTGAACTTTTGTCTCAGAACTTTCATAATCTTTTGAAATATCTTATTTCCTCAAGCATTTGAGTTTAAAAAATCTGGGGTATTACATGCGCCCCCACAGCCTAGTGCATGGGCAGTCGTGCGGCCCTATAACTGTGTGGCCTTACGAGCGAGCCCCCATAGCCTTGTGGGTGTGTAGTCCTGCAGCCTTGCCTTGCAACCTCGGAGCTAGGCTCCATAGGGGGCTTTCTCGCCCTCCTGGTGGTGACATAGCCATCAAAGCATTTTCCTGAATACATGGGGTCCCACACAACGCGTAAACTACATAATTCCGACATTCAAAAATCCTTCCAAAAAGGGGATAAACAATCATACATAAGGAATTCTATTCCGAAAGGGCAAGATAAACGTCATTGAAAGATCACCCAATAGAAAAGATAAATTGGGTGTTTTTAATATTTTTGTAATATTAAAATATTATGCATCAAAGTTGATTTGAAATGATACTTTTCATAACATAAAAAGGGTGTGACAAATTGATATAAGTTTATATGCATTAAAAGATTTTTTTATAAAGATTAATCTAAACATATTTCAACCATAGAATATACATGTATAGATGAGAGGTAGCATTTGAAGCTAAGTATAAGAAAATAGTTATAATGACAACAATATTATTTTACTTACGTTACTAAATTTTAATCTACAAATCTTATGAACAAATATATGTATTTGAGAAATAAACATGAAATCAAAGAGGTTAGAAAATTTTTTATGCATGTAATGAAAACTAAAGCAATTTTGCTTGATACTGATTGAGATTAAATCAGATGAGAATACATTATATAGTAGGTGAAAAATAATATGATAAAAAACATAAGAAACAACCGCAAGAACACAACATTTTTGAGTGGTTCAGCCAATAAGCCTAGTCCATTATCTTATCTCCTCACTAAGGATTTTAAAGCATTCACTAAGAGATTTTAGCTTTTAGGGATCAATTATAAGCCATACATAATTTTTCAAGTTCAACTAAAACCTCCATTTTTCATGAGCTAAGTAGGAATTCCAACTTTTATAGGAGCAGTTGTAACCTTTACTTTTACAGGTTAAGCAGTAATCCCAACTTTTTCAAGAGACTCAACCGTAACCATTGCCTTTCAAAGATGAGGCGTAACCTTTGCTTGTATGGACAAAGCATAAACTAACATACATTTTCAAGGGATGAAGTAGAACTCTTACAATCACTTGTTGGAAGGAAGGAAAGCTCACAACAAGGATTTCCTCAAAGAATAAGAAATATAACATAATAGGGAATATACAAGAGAAGTGAGAAGAATATGAATAATAAAACACTCCACTCTTTTGTTCCTGATCTCTAATTCAAGAAGATCTACACGAGGCCCGATTAGATAATGGCTTGAAGTGAAGAAATATGATCATGAAAAACTATCACTCAAGCAAAGAACTTTAGCCTTAAAAATGGATTCAGCTTGGTTGTGTTTAGGTTTAGGTTAACTCGATATTATTGGACAACAACACCTTGATCTTGAGCAACACTTGGCCTTTTATAAAAGCTATTCAACACCTATTATCTGCATATGCTCAGCTTCTTTTAATTTGATTGATAACAATCAAAATTAGTCAAGAAAGATATATATGATATTAAGATAAAGCATTTGCACACCATACATAATTTTTTTTTATCATTCTTTTATAAGAGAACATAATTAGACTTCAAAAATAATGAAATAAAGCTCTAATGGTCAAAATCTGTCTTTTCTGACATCTTTGAGTAACGACTATATTTTTCAAAATATGATAGAAGATTCTCAACTAAGTTTTAAACTTACTAGACTAATATGGATCATTACTCTATTGGATATACTATGTAATCGATTATATAAAAGGCTTACTCGAGTATGACTAAGTCCTTACTCGACTAATATAGAAGCCACAAAAACTTGCATTATTCACTCAATTACCAGGCTAAGCTTACTCAATTATTGAATAACTTTACTAGAGTAAAAACATATAATACTCTATTAAACTTAAGACAAGAACCTTAGTCAGCATCCAACATATCCTTACTCGATTATAAGAAGATATTCACTCGAGTATAAAAATGCATTAGTTGATTGTAAAGAAAGCTTTACCCAGTTAAAAAGATGCTTAGAAGATTTATCATAGAGAAACTCGATTATCAAAAAGTTTTCCTTGAGTACAAAAGATTGATACTTGATTACAAAAATTCTTTATTCGATTAAGTTTTGAAAAGACAAAAAGTTGTATAACATACTCGAGTAGGAGACTATGATAGTCGATTATAAATCTTTTTTACTTGATTAAGCTGAAACATGTAATCGAGTAATTTGAAAATGACCTGTCCATTACTCAATTAAATTCAAAACATATTTGATTGGATTTTTACAAAATATTTTCAAAAGCCTTACTCGATTAACACAATGAGGATACTCGATTGGCTCTCACAAGTTTTATGAAATACTCGATTAATATAAACATATTCTCGACTATTTTGAAAATATACTTGAGTATAAAATTATTAAACTTAAGAGTACTTTAAAATGTTTTGGAAATTATCAATAAACTAAATTTGCTGAAAATATATTTTTTTATTTATTTATTTTTTCAAAAACTATTTTCTCAATAAATCAAAACAGAAATTTTTCATCAATCATCTATAAGAATTCTAATCCTAGCCAAGTTAGAAAAAGTCAATATAGACATTATCTGTAAGAGTCATAATCCAAAACTATTTTGGATTACTCCATACTCCACTATAAATAGGCAGACACTCATTCCAAAAGGAGATATATCTTTGATACTAGTGAGAATTCTAGTTTACAGTTTTCATCATCTTCAGTGTATTACTTAAGCATCAGAGGGTTTGCGCGGGGACCTCTCCCTGTCCTTTGACTATGTTCTTTCTTATAGACTCAGACGGCTAGACGATGACGTTTTCCGTCAAATAAATTCATTGTTGTATCTTGGCAACAACACAACAAAATCTAAGTTTATCTTTTATAAATGTAGGCCTTATTTAGGGTCTTCAATGGACATGGAGGGGCCAAAGCTGCTGATTTTACTATAAAGAACTTGGATAGGAACATTCTTAATGAAGTGACCAAAAGATGTAAGGAAGAAATTGAATTAGCAATAAAGGAAGGTTATTGTATTACAGACGTGGAGTTTCTAAAAGAGGATGCTACCGGCAGTACTTGTTGTGTCACTATATTGAAACGTGAATGTGATCTTATTGTCTCCAATACTGGCAATTGTCGGGCTGTTATGAGTCAAGGAGGAGTTGCAGAGGCTTTGATAGTTGATCACCTGCCTTATAGGAAAGATGAAAGGGATTAGATTGAAAATCAGGTAAGTAGCTTTGTGCCCTTGAGAAAAAACTGAGTAGAAATTCTTGTTGTGTAGAACATGAAAATTAATTATCCTAGCTACATCTACTCTATAGGGTGGGTATGTGGACTGTTATCATGAAGTTTGGAGAATACAAGGGTTTCTTGTTGTGTCCACGGGAATTGGAGATTGACATCTTAAACGATAGGGGTTGCAGCAGAACCAGAAACTGATATGCCCTGCAAACAACAAGCATAACTTGACTAAAGACTTTCCATCAATCCTTTGATGAAGCATGAAGAACAACTTGTTGAGCAAGTGCATAATTGAACAAGGCAAAGGGAGAACAAGGTGATGATCGAGTGGCCACCACTTGATCATGAAGGATTAAGGCTAAAAAATACACTAGTGAAGAAGCAACTCAGAAATAAAAAAAAAAAAGAAAAAAGTAAAGGCAATAAAGACCAAACAAGCAGAAGTCGAGACAATGTCATGATAGAGTGGCCATTCAATCATAAAGATCAAAAGCCATGAAGATGGTCCATTGGTGAGTAAAAACAAAGCAAAACAAGCAAATGAGAGAGCAAAAGCCAAGGGAAAACCAAGGAAGAAAATATTTCATCAAGCGAGGGAAGAAAAGCTAAAGAAAGAAGCACAACTCAGCCATGACTGAGTGCCCACTTGGATGGTGATCATGCACCCCCAAGAGCATTCCTTATAGCCGACTCATCCTCCCAGGGTGTTCCTCGAACCGAACCCAGAATTTTTCCTAAGACTCATAAGAATATTCTAAGATTCCATGGAATAAGCCAAGAATATGCCCACGAATATGCTGAGAATATACTTAGAATATGCTACTCGAGAAACTTGGGATGGCTGCTATGTGTCCCCCTCTTCTTCCTCTATAAATAAAAGGAACACCTCATCACTCAGGAACGCTCACTCTGCCACTCTGACTCCAATTCTTGCGCTCAAGTACTCGAAGATTAACTTAACATCAAAGGGTTTGCGCAGGGACCTCCACCCACACCCCTTATTGGTTATTTGTCTTGACAGGCCTCTCGGTCATCAGAGGGCATTCGGTCATGGAATGAAGAAGAACGCCAACATTTAGTGTATCAATGCAAGGGTTTCAAAACTTTTTCGAAAACATACAATATATGCAGTGAAAATAAAAGCAAGATCACCTTGCAAGACTTGGTAATATAGACTATATGCAATATGAAACGAAACCATTCCATAGGGCGTCAAAAATATACCTCTCTAAAGAGTTTCGTTCGGATATAAAGTCTGAGAATTCTCTCCGGCAACAACTGTTGCTCGCTAGATAGCTCCAAAAAACAGTCCAACTGTTCCAATTGAATCTCGGATGACTAGTCTTGACCCTTGAAAGCATAAAGGCCCTAGTCGGTCCATGCTCTGAATAGTGGCTAAGACCTATAAGAGCTTATGTGCTAGTCAAGCCTCTTGTAGGTGATTAAGTTGGAGATGGGTCCAAATGAAAATTCCAAATCCAATACTCTCTATTGGATTGGTTTTGCTACTTTAGCAATCAAAAGAGCAATGGAGCAAATGAGAGCAAGAATAGAAGAGGATTAGAATGGTTCTAGAAGGGAGATAGCAACCTTGGTCAAGAGAATGCTTAGGTATCAAAAGCTCTATTCGCTTTCTTGATTCTTTCATTATATATCCCATCCCAAAAACCTTAGACGCTTAAACCATCTCAAGCCGAACAAAAACAGTTAGGAGAGAGAGAGAAAGAGAGATGGGACAAGACTAGGAAGGAAAATGTGTGCCCCAGGCACGCCATCTTCCTTTCGTCTTTCCCTTCCACACATCCCACGAAAATGGTTGAAGAAACGACAAAACAATCATGCTAAACACAATCCTCACTGCCAAAAATAGTATCCCAATTTCTAAGAAACGGTTGACTGAATTATAAGGCCTGGTCAACCGGTTCTCAACCTCTTGACCGGTTCAGCCACGAGTTGGTCAACCACCTCAAGGGTCAGTAGACAAGTTTTGTTCCCTCGTTTCAAGTTTTCGCAAATTACATCTAGACCCGTTATTAACTCTTAATAGCCCTTTCACTATCTCATAATGAAATCAAGGCCCTCGTTAACTCTTAACGACATGCTCTTCAACTCTTGACTATTAAACAACAACAACATATCCAACATTTATCCCACTATGTGGGGTCGGCTACATGAATTCTAGACTTCCATGTATTTCTGTCTTTTGTCATATCCTCATTTAGATCCATATATTTCATATCAAATTTTAATGTCTCTCCCAAAGTCTTCTTGGGTCTACCTCTACCTCTTTTTGTGACTAATTGTTCCATTTCATCAACTCTCCTCACAGGAGTGTCTCTTAGTCTCCTTCTCACATGACCAAATCATCTCAGTCTAGTCTCTCTCATCTTCTCCTCGATTGGCACTACTCCTACCTTATTACTAATAACTTCATTTCTAATTTTATCCTTTCTTGTATGTCCACACATCCATCTTAACATCCTCATCTCCGCTACACTCGTATTTTGCTCATGTTGGTATTTGACTGCCCAACATTCTGAGCCATACAGCAAGACTGGTCTTATAGCTGTCCTATAAAATTTTTCTTTCAATTTTAATGGGATTTTACCATCACATAACACCCCGATGCATTTCTCCATTTTAGCCAACCTGCCTTAATTCTATGTGGGACATCCTCATGGATTTCTCCATCTTTTTGAATCACTGATCCCAAATATCGAAAATGGTCTTTTCTTTGTAAGATTTGGTCTTCTAATTTTATTATAACATCATCAACTCTTGCATTTTTACTAAATTTGCATTCCATATATTCTGTTTTCTTTCTACTTAATTTAAATCCCTTAGATTCTAAATTGTTTCTCCACAACTCAAGCTTAGTGTTCACTCCTTCTTTTGTTTCATCCACCAACACTATGTCGTCTGCAAATAGCATACACCATGGCACATCTGTCTGAATATCTTTAGTGAGTTCATCCATTACTAGGGCAAATAAGTATAGACTTAGTGTAGAACCTTGATGCAGTCATATTGTAGTTGTAAATGGTTCAGTATCCCCTCCGCATGTTCTGACCCCTGTCTCTACACCATGATACATGTCCTTAAGGGCTTGTATATAGGCTATTTTGACTCCTTTCTTCTCTAAAACCCTCCATAATACTTCTTTAGGGACCCTATCATAGGCCTTTTCTAGATCTACAAACACCATATATAGGTCCTTCTGATGATCTCGATACCTTTCCATTAGACGCCTCAGTAAATATATAGCTTCCATTGTTGACCTACTAGACATGAAACCAAACTGATTTTCTGACACCTTTGTTTCCTTTCTGAGCCTCTGCTCTATTACTCTCTCCTAGAGTTTCATGGTATGACTCATTAACTTAATTCCTCTATAATTTTCATAGTTTTGAACATCTCCTTTGGTCTTGTATATAGGAACCAAAGTACTCTTCCTCCACTCATCTGGCATCTTTTTTGATTTAAGGATGGCGTTAAATAGTTGCGTTAGCCAGGAGATGCCCTCTTCTCCCATGTATTTCCATGCTTCTATTGGTATATTATCTGGTCTCACTGCCTTATGATTTTTTATCTTTTTTAATGCTTGCCTTATTTCATTTGAACTTATGCGTCGATAGAATGTGTAGCTCACATTCCCTTCGAAGTTACTAAGATGTCCCAACCTAACTCTTGTGTCACCACCATCATTGAATAATTTTATGAAATACTCATTCCATCTCTCCTTAATTGCTCCTTCATTTACTAAAACATTTTGATTGTCATCTTTTATGCATTTCACTTGATTTAAATCCCGTGTTTTTCTTTCTCTTGCTTTAGCTAATTTATATATATCCCTTTCTCCATCTTTTATATCAAGTCGTTTATATAGATTCTCATATGCTTTTGACCTTGCTTCACTAACAGCTTTTTTTGCTGCCTTTTTTGCTTCTTTATATTTTTTTTGATTTTCTTCATTGTTGCATTGATATACCGCCTCATAGCAAGTTTTCTTATTTTTAATTTTCAATTGTACTTCTTCATTCCACCACCAAGACTCCTTAAGGTTAGGGGCTCTACCATTTGTCTCTCCAAGGACTATCTTTGCCGTGCTTCTCAGAGCATTAGCCATTTCTTTCCACATTTAGTTTGTCTGTCTTTCTCCATTCCATTCCTTTCTACCCCTTAATTTTTCTTTGAAGATTAGTTTCTCCCCTTTTAAATTCCACCACCTGATTCTTGGATTTTGTTTTATGTGATTTTTTCTCTTCCAATTTCTTACTTGGACGTCAAGTACTAGAAGTCTATGTTGAGTAGTCAAACACTCTCCCGGTATCACCTTACAATTACTACAACATAACCGATCCTCTTGTCTCATGAGGAAGTAATCTATTTGGGTGCTTGAGGTGATATTTTTATATGTGATTAAGTGTTCGTCCTATTTTTTGAACCTAGTATTGGTTATAATGAGCCCATATGCCATAGCAAAATCTAGGATAGATTTACCCTCATTATTAATTTCTCCGAATCCATACCCTCCGTGTACCTCTCTATATCCGTTTCCGTCTCTACCCACGTGCCCATTTAAGTCACCTCCTATAATCACTTTCTCTCCTCTTGGTATCATTTGTATGAGTCCCTCTAGGTCCTCCCAAAATTTTGCTTTTATCTCATCACCTAACCCCGCTTGTGGTGCATATGTACTAAAGATATTCATAGTCATTCTTCCTAGACTAATCTTCACCATAATAATCATATCCCCTATTCTCTTTACATCCACTACCTCATCTATTAAGCTTTTATCCATAATAATTCCCACTCCATTTTTCGCTCGATCAGTTCCTGTGTACCATATTTTATATCCAGCTTCTGATAAAGTTTTTGCTTTTTTCCTTACCCATCTCGTCTCTTGAAGGCACATAATATTAATTTTTCTCCTAATCATCACATCCACCACTTCCATAGTTTTGCCTGTTAATATTCCTATGTTCCATGACCCAATCCTTAATCTATGATTTTGTTATTGGCCTTGACTTTGGATTTGATTTTGTTTTTGGCCTTGACTTTGAATTTGATTTTGTTTTTTATTTTGATTTTGGTTTTGGTTTTGGTTTTGATTTTGATTTTGATTTTGATTTTGGTTTTGATTTTATTTTGGACTAGCTTCTTTACCCACATCCGTCCAAGCAAATGTGGGAACCCTTGCTCATTTATCACTACATCCGGGCGTCGATGCAGCGGCCCTAGCTCACTTGTCACTACACGGGGGCAGTGTAGCGCGTCGCTATGAAGGGTTACGCCTACGCCCACGCCCACGCCCAAACGATTTTTCATAATTTATCTAGAGTTCATGTTTTGGATCCGACTAAGTTTTACATTGGTTGTCGGCTACCTAACACAACCCTCTTCCTTTATCCGGGCTTGGGACCCGCAGTGGATAACATCCCCAGGCGGAGTTCAACTCTTGACTATTGTTCCGATTAATTTAAACCCAATCCGTTAACTTTTAACGGTGTCATCATTAACTATTAAAGATGATTACAACTTCCATTCTTTAGTCAACCACTACACTCGGATATGTGTGTAACCTTCTAGATTCACCACTACTAGTAATCAGGACATGTCAAACATTTTGATGCTGACGAAACACTTTGGTCTACAACAAGGATCTCTCCATCTCCCTGATATACCTCGAAAGACCTTGAGTGACAACTAGCACAACTAGCATTATGTTAGGACGATCTTACCATTAATGAAGTCATACTTTAAAAAAACCTATATGGGATTTCGATTCCTGTGTACTATAATCTCTCAATCGACTAACATCCTCATCGAATGAGTCATGAACTGATCAAACTCACTAATTTGATATATATGCCAAGATTTAGCATGGTGTGATCGAGATAATACATTGGAACTCTTTCCGACATGAAAATACATTTCAAATCATATGTACCTTGGCCAAGGGTTTATACAATCACAAGCACCATTGATTGTATAGGATATTCACCTCATGCCAGAAGTCAATTGATCACATTAGCAATCACCTGCCTCCATATGTTACTACATAGAGATCATACAGTGCATCTCCACCCAGTAACCAAGTGGTTCTTATCAAAGACAAATCTCATGCACCAATATACAAGATAACTGTGTTGCCTCCTATCTAAAAACTAGTAACAAAATTGACACCAGTAACAGATCATAAATCCTTTCATGCACATGCTCTATCATTTGCGTCATCTTCAATAAATATTCAACTAACATCTACTCACATGTCTATTATATTCATTTCATAAATTATGACATACGACTCATCATCATTTATCATTAGTATATCAAACTTATCAAATATAATAACCCATATATCACTCCGTAATAGATTAATCATAGCCATCTTCTAAGAAATCTAAAGACTAAAAATCACTTTAAAAAATCCTTAATCCAAAAATATTTGTTACATATTCTTAACACTTAAGAATAAGATTTTTATTAAAAAATCTAAAATCTCATTCATATATATATAAATTGGAGATGTATGAATAAAAATACAACATTAAAATATAAAAATATATTTTATTATATTTACAAGATTCACATCATTAATCTCATAATACAATTATTAGATGTCATCTAAATCAAGCAGTCAAGGCACTAACATTAACACAAAGAGCATCCGTTCATCAATAGCCACCCATTTATCAAGACACCTGATCATTGCAATAAGAGCTCTAAATCTCTTGATCATTGCAACAAGACTTCTAAATCTCCTGACTATCATCTTACAAGACTATTAAGATTAACTTTCTCACGTTACAAATTTATTTTTATATTTTGATATTACAGGAATCAAAAACAAATATTCTAACAACTAGACCGGAATGCCAATTCTTAGCCCTTGCTTCCGATGGACTTGGGGAAATGGTATATTGCAAAAAACCGTACATCTTAAGTCAAGCGTGAGTTCACTATATCATATCTGGTACTATCTTTCAGAAGGATTTCCAGTTGATGCTATACAATTATATAATAAAGAGAACCAACAACAAATTAAAAAAAAAAAAAGTCAAAGTACCAACCAAGCCATTTTATAAGTTTTTACTCTCTTTTTTTTGGTTAAAAAATGCATGCATAACAGTGCTGATTGATTGATTGATTGGGCGTGATCTTCTGAGCTCATGACGGTGTGATTTGGTCAGAATCTACAACACAACGTGTCTTTTGAACGCTGTTTACAGCCTTCCTTGCCTGCCGCAAAGAAAGAAACACCTTGGATTAGAGAACCACACACGTATTTGGTGCACAATTATTATGGTATTAAACAAACAAATAGAAGCTAATAATAATAATAGCAATGATATACCTCGTGATCCCACTCCGTGCATAAATTTACGCTAACAAGTGCTATAACTTGTACACACAGTCCACATATAATTCCCATCCACAGTCCCTGCAACAGTTATGTTTGAAAATATATATAAAAAAAACAAGCATTATTAAAATTTAATATTATAGCTAACGTCGGTTAAATATTAAAAAATAATTAAAACGCTTTTAAATTTTAAAATTTTATCTCTTTCATTCTCTTCCTCTCCCCCTCTCATCTCTCTTTGATTTTGTTTCCGTCATCCTTATTGGCACCATCGCCATCCAGAAATGCCATTGTGAAAGATATTTTCAATTGGCGATCGTGCATTTCTGGGTCTGTTGTGAACCAAACCAAGATTGAGACCCTAACTTTAAGTTCTCGATATACCCCAACAATAACCCAAATCACAGGGCTTTGACTATTAACAACAATGGTCGAGAGAGAGAGAGAGAGAGTTTTATCTCTTTATTTAATGATAGGATTAGGGGCAATTATTGCTATTTTCGAAATGTGATCGGTGATTTTTATAATTACACCAAACCTCAAGTGTGATCATTATTTCAAATGGCAAGTCCAACTTAGCGTTCCGACATGACAAAAAAATTATTTTATTCATTGTGCGCTGAAGGTTGAGCGATTAGATAGATAGCTCAACTCTTTGATGCAGAGGGAAAATGAACTTTTTGTTATGTCAAGACACCAAACAAATCAGCTTACCGTTTCCTAAATCTCTATCATCGGGGGTCGGGGGGGGGGGGGGGGGGGGGGGGGGAGAAGAGAGAGATGCACCTACCATGCCCCCAATATGCAGGACAAAAGCAAAGAGCACAGCACAGGGGATTGCCACAACAAAGTAGGCCCCAAGGTTGATAAATGCACACAGGTTTTGCCATCCACATCCTCTAGCAGCCCCTTCATCATATACACATGCCAATTATTCCACATGCTATTACTATTTCAACATCAATCTGAAATCTGAAATCAATTGAATTAGTACCTGATAGGACACACTGAAATCCATCCAAGAAATCGGAAACTGCAAGCAGCGGCATCATTCTACCAACATATTTGACCACTTCTTCCTCACTACTATACAGTTTTCCCCACACATTTCCAACCAAAATGGTACCACTTCCCACTATTGTGCCCTCCACCACAGCCACTATCACCGCAACACATAAGGCCAGCCGGGCGCCCTGTGCCCGCCCAGCTCCCAATTCATTCGAAACTCTTGTACTGTGAAGAATCATAACAAGAACAGGATTGTCAAAAAAAAAAAAAAATCATAAAATGGAAAATATAATGGTGAGACGGTTCATGGCGACCTTATTGCTCCACCAAGACCAACAGAGATCATGTAGACCATCCAACATGTGTTAAGGCTGTGAAAATCAACAATAATTGATTATAAATGTGAAAGAAAATATACTTGAAAGTCAAAATTGGAGTTTCTTTTTGGACATGGAATCTACTTGAAAACAAACCTTATTGACAGCACTGATGTCTCTAATTGTGGATTAGGGAGAAGACCGGATAGAAGAACCACCATTTCGAAGGACCAATACTCAAAGCTGCAGCAGCTCAAACAATCAAAACCTTAACCACATACATGGTGAGCACAGGCCTCTAATCATAGGAGATAAGAAAAGTGTAAATGACTATTCTTTTATGCATAAGATAGCTATTGGCATAAGTGTAGTAATTTAGTGTAAAAGTTGTATTTGTCCGTTATTTACCCTAATGATAAAATGGAAGTCGACATCTAGACTACCATTCCTTAAAAAGGAACTAGTTAGCATGGCAAATGGCTTCTTACGGATCAAGAAAAAGCTCCATCCAACTCACCATATCATGACTGCTGAAGGAATGGCAAGCTTCAAGAAGCCGAGAACACCATGCAAGGCTTCACCTGAAAAGCCCGTCCAAGTCTTGAGGCAAGCCGGTGAGAACTTCACATAGATTGCCAACAAAGCCACATTCACCCAATTTGAGACACTGTTAGCCAGGGCAGCTCCTCTGCTTCCAAGCCCCAATCCAAAGACAAGAACCCAACAAACAAAAATGTGGAGCAAAGCCGTGGCTCCAGAGCACACCATCATGGGGAAAACAATGTTCTGCGTCTGCAGAAACCTGTTGAGGCACTGGAGAAGAGCGTAGGCAAAGAGGCTTGGAACCATCCAGACATTGAACTTTCCTGCTTCAGTGGAGATGTCATGATCTTGGCCAAAGAGCATCAGAATGGTGGTTGTGTTGAGCCAAATGAATGCTAGAGGGATGGCTAAGGTTAGTAGGGTTAACATCGCTCTCTGTGTGTAAATGCCTAGCATGTGGTACTGTCTGGCTCCATAGGCTTGTCCACACAGAGTTTCCAAGGCACTTCCCATTCCTAGCTATATAACAAGATTAATAATAGTTGAGAGAGATTAGAAATTAATAATGCCCGCAAATGATATTCTTAATTTTGTTTGGTATTTAAGCAGTGAATTTAGCTAGCTGAGAAAGGAAGTTATTTAATTGACTTACCAGCACGCTGAAACCTGTTACTGAAGCAAACGAAGTGGCCATGGCAGCACTGGAGAGGGCCAGCTCGCCGAGATGGCCGACAAACATGACCGAAATCGCCTGCAAGCTATACTGCAACAGGCTGACAGCTACTAGAGGCCCTGCTAAGCCAAGCTGCCTCTTTGTTTCTTCAACTACTTGTGCTCTAAAACAGCCGCCTTCTTGTTCCTCTCCATCTGGGCCATGGTATATGTGGGGACGCTGGCTTGGAAGGAGAGGAGATTCTTCCATTTCTTGTTACTTTGTTCTGCTGCTTTATGTCAATCTGAAAGGATGAAGAAGGGGGGGCATCCCCACGGCATAACATGCTTGGCCTTTCATTTGTGTGCATTCATCGTATCAATGAAAAAATATTGATAACTTGGCAAAAATATATGTCTATATTATATAGAGAGACGAATAGACACGACAAAGATATGTGTCACATATACACATATGGTTCCCACTTTCCACCAGTTCAATAATTTAATTTTACACGCCTTCACCACGTTGGGACTAAAAAAAAAACAAATGACTTGATTAATTAATTACTATAACTTTGGGGTGACACTTGGTCACAACTAATTATATAAAGAAATTCCTTATATTTTGGGATTAAATAATCTTGATTTATATTCAACCCGGTATGATTGATTTTGAGTTTCAGGCATGAAAAACTCAAAAACCCAACCAAACTGCATGAGTTAACCTTCTCGTGAGAGAATGCTGCTGATTTTACATACAAAATGACCACCACAAAAGAGAAAAAAAAAGGGGAAAAAAATCATTTTCTTTCAAGTTTAGCATAATGCCAATGCCATTGCCCATTGGCTCAACGTAAGAAAGAATACGTTGTCTCACAGAAAGAATATGTAGACCACATCAAGTTCAGGGCAAAGCTAAGTGAAATAAGACTATTAACTCTGTTGTTGGTAGCAGACAGAGACTGTTCAAAAGAAAGCCAAGTGAAACTCCTCCTCCTCCTTCTAAGGCAAGGATGATGATGCAGTTGCTCCCTCGGAAGACGAGGATGGAGTAGATTCCCTTCGGAGCTGCTTGACAACAGCAGCCAATGCTTCGGGATTCACACCTAACTCACAGAGGGAAATAAGGATGGAGAGGGTATGACGATCAAGCCCCGTGTCAAGAATGTTTGACATCTGAAAAGCCAGGTCCAGAGATTCCCGGGCAGTTCGTGCAGCCTCTAGATCCATAAGAATAGACTGCAAAAAATCTGGTCCTTCCTTTTCTGGAATAAAAAGGTTTTCTAACAGGGAATGGTCTTGCAGCAGGAAACCTGAAAAAAATAAAGCAAGGATCATGTCTGGAATAAGATTCACAATTCAAGAAACTAAATTAGGGTTGCAATGGAGCCGAGCCGAGCTTCGCTAAGCTCGGCTCGGCACGGCAAATCTGAGCTCAGGCTCGAGCTCAAGCTCGGTTAACATAGCCCAAGCTCGAGCTCGGGCTCGCCACCATGCTGAGCTCGGGCTCGAGTTCGAAGGAACAGAAGATTTCACAGTAAGAAATTTCAGCTTTCTTAGGGTTTCTAAGGAACAAAACAGGATCAAATTCTGTGTTGAATCAAACACACACTGTCCAAAAAGATTGAGGAACACTTGCACAAATGACGAGCAGTTGATTACACATAATAAATTGAAGATTAATGGAAGAGAAGTGTTACCAATGCGCAGAGTGGACGGATTGAAGAAGAAGAAGAAACCTCTCTCTCTCTCTCTCTCTGAGACGGCGAGGCGGCGCCGAGGCGACGAGGCAGCGAGAGGGGCGACGCAGCGGCGGGGACAACTGCCTTAGGCTGAGAGAACCAACGGCGCTTCACTGGATAGCACAGTCGGCAGAATGGGGGAGGAAGTAGGAGCCCTAGGTTTACTTCCTTATATAGGTCTGGGCCCTGGCCTACCCACTGGTTCACAACACACAACTGGGTCAAATTGGCCCCTAAATTTTGGGCAATGTGATTTCTTAATAATGTAAATTAATAACGGCAATTGAAAAGTTTTATAATTAAATATATTATAATATAATTTTTATTTTATTTTGATGATCATACAAATAGATCTTTTTAATTGTAAAACTATTTAATAACAAAGAAATTTTTTTTAAACAAATATAAAATTATTATTAAATTAATAGAGAGTGTACTGAAAATAATTTAATTTATTCTTAATATATCAGATAAAATAAGATAGTAAAATTTAATTTGTATTGATAAATGTATACATATTAAATAATATATTTATAAAATAAATATCTAATATATTATATATAGATATATTATTATATTTAGTAATAATTTCTAATCGAGTTTATTCCGAAATCTCTAATCAAGTTATCTCGTGAGTTATATTGAGTTCAATCTCAAATTATTTACAAACCAAATTTTAAAATAAGACTCAACTTCAATTCATTTATTTTAAGCAACGAATGAATTGAGTGAACTTTTATAAAATCGACCTCAACGATTCAGGCTCATTTGCAATCCAAAAGTAAATGAAGACTGAAGCATAATGATGATGATGATGTCGATGCACCTACACGCGTGCGCACGCGCGCACCAGTAGTAATTGACAACCAAAACTAGATGGAACTGCCTAAATAGGTAAGAGACGAAGAAAAAAAGTGTTGTTGCTGGAGATGCACAAATTCACAGAAAATAAGATAACTAATAACCATGTACCATAGGGATACCCTGACCTAATCATTGCCCATTATAGAAAGGAAATATATATATATATATATTAGTGTACATCTGTGTTTAAAGATACTGAATAAATAATATTAAAATTAAAATATAATTATAATTTATATATATTATATTAAAAATTATGAAGAATTTGTAATAATTTTTCTTATATTAAATACTCTACAAAATTTAAATAATAAATAAACATATAAGATTTATAATATTTACCAATATATTGTAGATCAAAATATAAGAGAAAGTAAAAAAAATTATAAACACTGAACAAAAAAATAAAAATAAAAATTATTGTATATACTTGTTAATATTTTATAATAAAAAAAATTACTAAATCTATATAATAAAACACATCAGTAAGTGTTATACAATTTAAATAAATTAAATTAAAAATTAAATATCAAACAATACATATCAGTTGTCGTTGGCTGCCATGGCCGCGACCGTGAGTGGTTGGGAACCATTGTTCCCAAACCCTTGTGCCTAAATTAAAAAAATAGAATTAATAAAATAAATAAATAAATAAATTCTTTTTAAATATTTTCACAAAAAATAAAAAAATAAAAACAACAGGAAAGGAATCCGACCCGCAAAACCCACCCATCAACAATTTTCAAACAACACCAACCAATGGTTTAATTCAACCAAACCAATACTTATTTTACATTGTCTCGCATAATGTAAATAATTTAAAAATAATTATTTTTACATCAATCAATCTACAGGAGAAACCCAGCAAACGCTTACACCCGCGTCACCTATTTGGCTACCTCCCTTATGCTAAAACCCACCCATCAACAATGTCATTTCCCCCTATTTTCTCTTTCTTTTTTATATTTTATATTTTATTTTATTTTTTTTTAGTTTTCCTTTTTTTTCTTTTCTTTTTCCCATTTTTCCTTCCCATATTCTTCTTTCTCCCACCTACGCCAGCTGCCTTCGACTATTGATTGGGGGCAATGGGCCGGCCGCTACTAGCGGCTAACTGATGCGAGCACCGTCGTCACCCCCCACCATCGCGAGCAGCATTTGCCGTCCGTTGCCCCTTGCAGTGAGCACATCGCACGAGTGTAAGTGTGTATATGCGTGTGCGTGTATATATATGTATGCGTATGTGTGTATATGTGTATGTGTGTGTATATATGCCTCTGTATGTATATGCCTGTGTGAGAGAGTGAGTGGGTGGGCCTGTAAGAGAGAGGGAGTGGAAGAGAGAAAAGTTGGGCGGGAAGTCTAATTCATCTCAATCATTTACCAACATTCAAAACTCATCTCAATCATAAGATCAAAATGTATCTCTAATACATTTTAGACATTTTCAAAAAATTATTTTGCTTTATTATATAAATAGTTACCACACGTATTTATTTTTAATTGACAGAGAATTGCATAGGGATTGAAAAACACGATGATAGAGATAGGAACTTGCCTTGAAACGACCAATTCTCGACTTGCACGCACTCCCGCTAGCTTGAAGCCTTCTTGGCCGTCACCCTGTGTCTTGATTCTATTTTTGAGCCTCTAACACGTTTCTCAAGCCCCAAATTAATTTTCAAAAAGATACATACATATATATGGTGCTGATGAAACATTGTTGATTATTTCTGTGTGGAAGTTCTGTGGGTGAATTAATATACAAATTTTGTTATTGCTACTTGCTTATTGGGTCTGTAGTATTTCCAGGGGTTTTTACTGTTATTATAGTCATATTTGTATTGTTGTTCCAACAAATAATCCTAGATGTCAAAACCACATAAATTATACAATGTTGTGTTGCATGTGATGACCATGCGTCGATGTTTTGGATGAAAGTCAAATAGTTTCAATAGATAGAATTAATTTAAATATCATTTTTTTATAATTTTATTTTTATCAATAATTTAATTTAAATATCATTTTTAAATAAACAAAAATAAATTTATGCAATAAAAAAAGAAAATAGCTATAATGCTTTCGATTAATTTTAAATAATTACATATAATTTTATTATTACAAATCATTGACAATTAAAATACCAAACTTACGGCTAAGTAAAAGAAATTTGCACCACTTGATAATTTGGGAAGGAAAAATAGATAAAAAAAAATAAAAAGTATAACTACTAACTTTAAATAGATCTTAAACCTAAACAAAATCTCAATTTATTCCAAAAAAGTACAAAAATCAATTCGTCCATAACACAACAAAATCCATTTCATTTTTGAATTTTGGTAGTAAGATCATTTTTAAAGAATTAACTTTGTTAAGTTTTCTTATTTTTGTCTTAGTAAACATGGTTTTTTTATTGACATTTTAAATAATAATTTTTAAAAATTTCTTGTTTTTTTATTTAATATAGTTTTTGATTGAATTTTAAAACACTATATTTGTGTTCTAATTTTTAAAGTTAAAATTACTTTATTTTCGCAATTAAAGATAAATTTGAGATTAATTTGATTTTGTTACTTAAAAATAAATTGAATTGTGCTTAGGTCATGGACTTATTGGCATTTTAATTTCTTTAGAGGTTAATTAAGATTTTGCTTGAGTTTTATGAATTGATTAGGGTTAGTAGTTAAATTCCTTTTTTTTTTCTTTTAAATTATTAATTGTTGTTAGTTTTTTCAGCTTAAAGACTAAGTTTGATATTTTATTTTATTTTATTTTTTTATTTTTTCTTCCTTCCTCTTCTTCTTCATGCGCACAGCTCTCTTACGCGCAGAGCTGCTGTCGATCAGCGCCGCCTAGGCCTCCTCCGGTCACCGTTGTAGCCAGCCTCGCCACCGCCTGTCGCCTCCAACTGCCACGAGCCACCGCAATTGGTCCCCTGCGTCTTCAGCCATCGACCGCCGCAGCTGCTTCAACCATCGCCGACCACTAACGCTCCTGGCCACTTCGTCGTGCCCGCCTTCCACCTCCGTTGAGACCTCGATCAGCCTCCATAACCAGCCACCGCTGCTGCACGGCCTCCCCTGCCACTGGTTCACCCCTTACAGACTACTGGTTCGCCCCTATCGCTAGTTCGGTGTGTATATAGATATATATATGTGAGTGTGTATATGAAAGATGGCTGCGCTATGGGTGTGTTTGGAAGAAAAATAGCTGCGCTATGCGTGGCTATGGGCGGGAAAATTTTTAATCCCAACCATCAATCTATTAGAAATTGATCCCAACCATTGAAATGTATCCCTTTTAGACATTTTCAAAAATTATCCTGTTTTATTATATAGATGGCTGCGCTGTGAGTGTGTTTGGAAGGAAGATGGTTGCGTTATGCGCGGTTAAGGGCGGGAAAATTTTTAATCCCAGCCATCAATCAATTAGAAATTGATCCCAGCCATTGAAATGTCTCACTTTACATTTTCAAAAATCATTCTGTTTTATTATATAGATATATATATATATATATCTAATGAATTCAAACCATCCAACTCAACTGTATGCAATGCACCAAATATTCAAAAGTTAGATGAAGCTATAAAGTAAATTAAAATATCACAATTAAACTTGGCGTAAGGCAGGAAGTAGCATATGGGCTGGTAAAAAACTAGCCTACAAATTATGAACCTTAGAAAATCTAGAAGTAAACCACAGCAGGTCTTGGTGATGCAGACAGCAAGGGGAAAAATAGCGGAAAGTTGGAGAAAAGAGAAGGAAGAAGAAGGTGAAGAAGGGATGGAGAGAGAGAAAACAAATCTCAATGAATATTCTCAAATCAATCAATCTCTTTGATTACATTGCTGAAGATATATCAACTTCCTAAACCAATAACAAAACCATATCAATAATAACATCATATATATTTCCAATCATATTCATAATCGCCCGGCCGGCAACAATTCCCAGCAACTGGAACTAAAAGGGATTTTGATTCAATTCATGTGACCCCAAAACATAGCAATCAGAGGAGAGGAATCGACAGAAAAAAACTAACGTCCAAGATAGACAGAAAGCTGAAAGAATACCTGGGAAAATAAGCACACATCTGAAGCAACAAAAGCATTACTAAGAACAGGAAAAAAACTAGGCTCAAGCTCGAGTTTATAAAACCACAAAAGACTATCCCCAGAATACTCCACTGTCCACATACTTGTAAGCTCACAAAAGCAGCTGCTAGTGATTACCAACTAAGAGAAACCACTAGTAAAACAGCAAGGAAAACAGTTCAAAGTTTCTGTTCTTTCCCTTTATCTTGGGTTTTCTCAGCACAGCACCCAAATAGGAGAGAAGAGAAGAGAAGAGAAGAGAAGAGGAGGAGGATCTAATCAATGCTAATCAAAACAAACTAACAAGAGTCAAATCAAAGCAATGCTTAGGTGGTGTTATGTGTTTCAATTTTTAAGTTTGAGTTTTAAATTCATTTTCAGTTTTATGTTTTGAATGTCTGTTTTGAGATTGTTAAAAATGTATTCTTTTTGTTATTCTAAAAAATTATTTTTCAAAACTAAAAAGTGAAAAACGTGTTTATTTTGAAATTTTGAGAAAAAATTATTTTATGATATTTTATTTAAAGAAATTAATTATTCAGTAAATTAGAATAATTTAATGCTAGTATATTATTAAATAATATATACATTTTGAAGTTATTAAATAACATATACATTTTGAGGACTACGATGATGATCGTTTGGCCACGGTGGCTGGAGGATGATCGGCGATAATGGTTGGAGAAGGAAGAGGATGGTCGTTCGGCAGTCGAAGATGACAGATTTGGATTGCTGGAGGACGATGACGATGGTCGTTTGACGACGGTGGCTGGAGGAGGATGAACGATAGTAGTGGCTCAAGGAGGACGACGATGGCTGTTCAACAATTGGAGGCAGCTGATTTGGGTTGCTGGTCGACGACAATAGTGCTCTCTATAGCAAAAATGATGGCAGCAGATCTGGAAGAAAAGAAAATACAGAAAAGAGAACGAAGAGGAGAGGAATCGGCTTTTGGAAAGAGAAGAAGCAGCACTTGCATTTTCCGTATTTTGGGTTTTTTCAACGTGTTTAGATGAAAACACCCAAAACGTTTTTTTTTTGTTGTTTTGGATTTTTTTTATAATTTTTTTTTATTTTTGAAAATACATTTTTTAAATATATAAATAAATACTTTTTTATTGTTTTAAAAAATTAAAAATAAACTAAAAATAACAAAGAAAACACGCCTTACATTTTCAAGAAAGAACGTCTATAGACATTAAAATAACTCAAGAGTCAATATTGCCAAATTACCAAACGTTTATTTATCCAGTCCACTTATTATATAGATAGTCCCTGGCCTCGCTGACAATTATCAACTAAGTTTTACCCACGTTTTGCTTTAGTCATGGTTAGTCTTTGAACAACACCCCTGACAATTGTCATAGCCCAATTTTGGTTCTCATATCTAATTAAAACTATTTTGGAGAATTTTTTATTTCATAAAATTTTGTATAATCCAGTATTAATTAATGGTTCTATCGTTTTCTTCTTTAACAAGTGAACGATTGATTGATTATAACTACAAACAATTCGTTAAGTACTCCGAAGCATTTTTTAACTGTACTAAAAAAATATATATATCCAACAAATAAAGATTTTTTCATGTTTCAAGATATTTGAGAGTAGATGGCTCTAGTGCTTAATCCCCAGAGTGCAAAGTCTCCATATAGAAAGATGGCAACAAAGAAGCTTCTAATGTTTGTAGGCGTTCCTTTGTGAAAAAATACGAAAATAGAGATCTTCTACACTGAATACAGAAGAGATGGTGGTTTTATGCCTGAAAAAGCACCTTGAGGATCTTTGCTAGACTTTCTTCTATGATAGATGTCCAAACAATCATAAATTCCCAAAAAGGTTGGCTGCTGACCTTTGTTCCTAGAGATACAATAGCCCATGAAGTTGCCTCATGGGCTAAAAAAGAAATTAAAAAAAAAAAAAAAAATCGGTTACTTGGTTAAAGATGACCTTCACCTTTCAGCACACATGAAAGCCCTTTGCTAAAAAGAAAGGAATCATCTGGATTATGGAAGCATGGATGTGAAACAGGGATAGGATGAGTACACTTCCCCCACTGGCTTCCTGTTCCTTTGTTAATTTTCTCTGTTCAATCCCTTGCTTCAGTCTCTTTGTTCAATTTTGGTTCAATTTCTCTGTTCAATTGCTTGATCTCCATTCCTTCCTTGTTCAATAAAAGGTCTTATTCAGCTAAATAAATAAAAAGAAAAAACTGTTCCCAGAAGAGCATAGGAGCTTTGGTATAGTTAAGAGTGAAGTTCTTGGGGTCATCTTGGTTTTTGTATTGTCATGACATGATTAATAATATATGTAACGACCAGCTAATGGGTCTAGAAATTTATTAATATTTTAATTATGGAAATCTAGAAATTTTGCCCTATTAAATTAATGTGTGAAATATTTATATGCGGTAAAGAATATGTAATTAAATTATGTGTTAAATTAGTGGGTTTGGGTTGCCCAATTGGGCCTAAGCCCATGTATTAGTGAGCTATATTTTAATTAAATTGGAAGGATTTGATTGGGCCTAAGTCTCATATTTTGTGATGTGTTTAAAGTAAATGAAAGTGGGCTTGGGCCATGTGTTTAAGGCCAATGAAAGTGTTGGGTTAGAGAAATGGGCTTTGGGCCCATGTGTATGAAATGTTATATATTAATGAGATGGGCCAATTAAATAAGTGGGTTGATGGGTTGGGCTTGAGCCCAATGGCAAAAATTGTGTTTTAAAGTAAATGGAAATATATATATGTATTTTGTGTAATATGTGGATTAAAAGAAAATGTAAAATGCAAAGTGACCAAATGGTCTTTGCTTTATTGATAAAGGTGAGGGTAAAATAGAGATTTGAAAAATTGGTTTGATAAAGAAATTGAGAAAGAAATAAGAAAAATGTAAAATGTCCATAAGGGGCATGAGATATTTTATGTTTGGTGTGTGTATGAGGGCATTTTGGTCATTTTCGTGGGGGAGTGGTTGGCTTCATTCTCCTTCATTTTTTCTCCTTCTCCCAGCGAATTCTCCTTCCATTTTTCATCTTCTTCTTCCTTCTTCTCTATTCTCATTTTCTTCTTCCATTTATCTCTATGGTTGGAGCTTCAAGAAATGGGGAGGGTGGCTTCATCGAAAGGATCTTCTTCTCTTCGGTTTTCTTCAAAAAGGCAAGCATCCCTCTTCTCTTCTTCTACCTTTTAATGCATGGCTATGTCTTCATGTGTAACTCTATGGTATCTTTGCATCCTTTGATGTTAAAATGGTTTTTCGTATTGAGGGAAGATGTTATCTTCATTTTTCATTCAAATCTCGAGTTGTGTCGAGTCTTTGTTGGGTCTTGTTGATGGATTCGTTGGGGTTTGATCACCCCATTTTTCCTTCAAGAATGACTTTGATGGGTTAGGAAGCTAGAATGGAAGTTTTGGAGAGTTTGGTGTGTATTTTGAGTGTTTTGGGGGGGATTTTAGGCCTTTTTTGGGCATTCTCGGCCAAGTCGACTCGCCCACCTGTTGACTCACCTAGGTGGTCAAGTCGACTCGGGCCAAGTCGACTCGGATTTCCGTCAAGTCGACTCGGCCGCAGTTTTGATAGCTTTGCGCATGTCTCGCTGTTTCGACCATAACTTTTGATGTAGAACTCGGATTTGCTATCCGTTTGAAGTTTTATAATCTAGACTACGAGGGATTCGATTCGATATGAAATATATCATATTTTGGTTATGATTTGAATGGTTTAAGGCTCTTCTTAATCCAACTCAAGTAAAATGGCTAATGTAAAGTGTTTTTAAATGCTTCCTTTGGTATCCCTCAATCCCCTATAATGATAAAATATGGTTGAGGTCATTTATATGTATATACATGGGGGTTCATGAGATAAGAATGTAATTGAGTTGCATGAGGAAGCATGATGATAATCTTTTGGGAGGTTAATAAGAAGTGATCTTAGTTGGCATATCCATGGTAAATCATGCTTGATGCATGATTATTAGTGTATAAATAAATGCCCTTAATCAATGTGAAATGGGTGGAAGAGCTAAGAGCTCTAATGGGAAATCAAATGAGGATGTATGAATGCCATTAATCATAGCATTGTTAGTAGTTGTACATGTGGCATGGCATTGTGTTTCCTTATTGCCTCACTTTGTGATGTTGGATCATGGGTTGCATTCATTGGGGGTCATGCCTTGTATGTGATGGGATCGTGAGCATTGTCATGACACAGTTGGCCCGTGAGTGCTGACTTGTGTATGTTAGGTGAGCATATGCATTAGAGCATTCATGTGTGTGGATTCTTACGTGGGCGTAGCATGGCCTGATGATTATTGATCAATTTTGTAAAAATTTTATTATAATTTCACTCTTATTTTGATCTTAAAATGGTTTAAATTGAATATTATTATGCATTTTGTAATTTTGTGCATGTTTAAAAATATTAATATAAAATATAAAAAATATAAAAAAATTAAATATAATATATATAATAATATAATATATATATAATAATATAAATATGGAAAGCCCAGGCCCAAGCCCAACACATGGAAAGCCCAGGCCCAAGCCCAACACAAGGAAGGCCCAAGCCCAAGCCCAAGCCCAAAACAAGGAAGGCCCAAGCCCAACACAAGGAAGGCCCAAGCCCAAAAATATGAAAAGCCCAAGTCCCACAAATTGATGACATCATCGCTTACATCATGGGTTGGAGTGACATCATTGCTTACATCATGAGTTGGAATGACATCATCGCTTACATCATGTGTTAGATATTTTATTTATCTTTGTATTTTTAAATTAGTTATTTTATTTTTCTTTAGATATTTTGTATTATTAAATTATATAATTGAGTGGTCTCTATTGCATCTCTTACCCTATAAATAGAGCACTTAGGGTGCATTTGTAACCATTCAATTTTCCTATAATGAAAGTATAGTTATGTTCTTGAGATTTCTCTCTCAAAATTTTCACTTTAGTTTCAATATGATTTCGTTCTTAGAATTTCTCTCTTAAATCTTCAACCTTTGTTTCCATATAGTTGTATTATGTTATTCATATTATCTTTTTATTATATACGGCCTATATGGTCGGTTGAATATTGTCTTTAAATATTGTCTTTTCATTATAAACCGCCTATATGGTCGGTTAAAAAAATAGTCTTTCAATTCTTGTCTTTTCATTATATACCGCCTATATGGTCGGTTAAAAAAATAGTCTTTTAATTCTTGTCTTTTCATTATAAACCGCCTATATGGTCGGTTAAAAAAATAGTCTTTCAATTCTTGTCTTTTCATTATAAACCGCCTATATGGTCGGTTAAAAAATAGTCTTTCAATTCTTGTCTTTTCATTATAAACCGCCTATATGGTCGGTTAAAAAATAGTCTTTCAATTCTTGTCTTTTCATTATATACCGCCTATATGGTCGGTTAAAAAATAGTCTTTTAAAAAATAGTCTTTCAATTCTTGTCTTTTCAATTGTTGTATATGCAAATTAAGATCCCTAAATATTTATCAAAATATTTTTTATATATTTAGTATTATAAAAAATTAATGGTTTTATTAGGTTCATCTTTTAAGGTGCTTTTAAATAAGTTAAAAATTATTTTTCAAAAATTGGATCAATAAGTTGACTTAATCGTAGATAAGTTGACTCGGCAGAGAGCTTGTTTATACAGGTTTTGGTTAAGTTGACTCAGTAGAGAGGCATTTTCAGCTAAGTCGACTTATTCTAAAATAAGTTGACTTAGGCAAAAAATAAGTTGACTCACCATCAGACTATGTTGACTTAATTTCTTCCGCGGCCAAAAATTTCTTAAATGTTATGCAGGTCACCCTAGCCCCTATATATACATCATATGCACATCAAGGAGAGTACCAATGCCGTTCTGAAATCTCAAAGCAACTAGAAGAAATCTCTAAAAGTTTTATCGCTTCTCAAGGCTTATTATTTCGATTCCATATCAAACGAAAAGCCTACTATTATTGGAGATCGAAGTGCTAAATGTTCATCTCTCTGTCTTCGATTGATCTGAGGGTATATTTATCATATCTAATATTGTTCTGTAACTGCTTATATTAATTGATTGTTTAGAGTCCAAGTGTGGAGAAGTATTGTAATCTTTAAACTTGATTGTGACTTGTATCAGTTGCCTAGATCTGGATTTATATCTAGGCATGTATGTGTGTTTGATCTAGTTTCCAATGTAAGCTAAGGAAAAACCTTGGCGTTGATTGGTTTTAGTGGAACCCTAAGGGTGGTTAGACCTTGGGAGAGTGGAGTAGGTGTTGGAGATACATCAAACCACTATATATCGTTGTGTTTATCTTCCCTTACGGCTTTGTTATTTATTGTGTTGATTTCAATTTTGCAAGATTAGTTAAATAAATCGATTGCGATATTTTAAGGTTGATTAATTAATAACTCAATAGATCTAATCAATAAGGTGTAATAAAATAAAGGTTTTTAATAAAAATCCTTCATTAATAATTCTCCTCAAAAATCAAATAAAATAAGTAAGAAGGTAAAAAAAGTTTTAACCACTTAATTCACCCCCCTCTTGAGTGGCCGTTCATTAAGGGACCAACAATTGATATCATAGCAAACTTCTAGAATAGTTGAGTTTATTGTTTTAATACGCAACTTAGAAAAGATTCGAAAATGGCATCATTTACCAACCAAGCTATAACCAAAGGACCATCACACCTTCTAGACCACCTTTCTTTGATGGACCTAGTTATACTTATTGGAAGATGAGGATGGAGTCCTACTTGTTCTCTATAGACTATCAATTATGGAAAATAATTAGAGACGGTTTTACTACAACCTTAACCAAAGAAGTAGAATGGATTGAGGAAGACATTAAGAAGCACCAAATGGATCATAGAGCTAAATACATAATTTTTTGTTCGATTTTACCTGGCTAGTATGAAAAACTCCCTGCTTGCTCTACATCACATGAAATCTGGAGAAAATTAGAAGTTGTCTATGAAGGAACCGATCAAGTGAAGGATACCAAGATAAATCTCTTAATATCACAATATGAAGAATTTAAGTTACTTTAAAATGAGAATATTAGTGATATGAATGGTAGGTTCCAAAAGATAATAAAAAACCTCAAGATGTTAGGAAAAATCATTTTTGAAGAGGATCAAGTAAAGAAAATACTTAAGTCTTTGTCATTAGAATGACAGCCATTAGTGACTGCAATATCTCAAGCCAAGAATCTGAAAGTATTAAGGATGGAAGAATTAATAGGAATACTTCTAACTCATGAATTAATTCTAAACAAATCAAATGAAGACACTAAAAGCAAGAAGACATTAGTTCTAAAAGCAAATAAAGAAACAGAAACCAGTGAAGAAGAAAATGATGATGAAACTGCGCTTTTAACAAGAACTTTTACAAAACTTATGAAAAAAAAGGAATGGAATGTAGGAGAGTACCACCTACTTGCTATAAATGTAAAAAGGTAGGGCACATGCAATATGATTGTCCGGAAGAAAAGAAAGATAAGAAAGAAAGGAGAACAGAAAAGAAAGAAGAAAAGAAAAGATTTAAGAAACCAAAGAAACAAGCCTTTGCGGTATGGGATGAGGTTACCGCAAGTGGGTCATCCAAATCTAAAGAAGAACAAGCACATGTATGTTTTATGGCAATAGAAGATGAAGAAGATAATATGGACTTAGAAGAACTATAAGAAGCATGCAAACAATTATTTAAAGAATATCAAAGTGTCAAGAAAAAATTGAGAAATACAAAGAAATCTCACAAGGAAGAGAATGAGAAGTTGAAAAGTCAAATAAAAAACTTATAAGAAAAATCTAAAGATATAAAGAATGAGAATGAAAATGAGCTAGATGAAAAATTAATCAAGCTTTAAGAAGAGAATAAATTCCTAAAGATTCAAAACAATAAAACACTAGTTGAAAAGAATGCCATTGAAAAATCCCTAGCCACACTAATTTCTAGAAATAACTCTAAACCTAGACCAAAATACAATGTTTCTAAGAGAGAATGGAGACAATCTAGGTGGAAACCTCAATCTAGAAAGACTAGATAAGTTCAAATGTGGATACCTAAAGGGGTAGGCCAATCTATGAGAGTTCTAGATCATGAAATTTCTAATGTTATTAATGTATCTCATGCATGCACATCAAGAGTATTTCAAACATTTGGTTTTGATGAAGTTAGTCACAAAGGACCCATCCTTAGATAGGTGCCCAAAGCTAAGATATGATTCTTTATGTGCATAAGTGTGTGAGGACCACATGGGCAATAAGTGGTATATGAATAGTGGATGCTCACGTCACATGACTAGTGAGAGAGGTCTATTTTTAGATCTCACTCCCAAGGATGGTGGATTTGTCACTTTTGCAGATAATGCTAAAGGTAATGTGGTTAATATTGGCATAGTTGGTTAACCTCAACACACCACCATTAGAAATGTTTTGTTAGTAGATGGTTTAAAACACAATTTACTTAGCATCAATCAATTTTGCGATGATGGTTATGAGGTTATCTTTAGACAAAAATATTGCCTCGTTGTTGATAGTGATAAATCTTCTATTATTAGTGCAAAAAGGTAAGGTAATGTGTACATTGCCGACATTGAGGAAATTAATGCAAAATGCCTAATGGTTAAAAATGAAGACATTCTTTTATGGCATAGAAAACTAGAACACGTTAATCCCGACTTAATTAGAAAGATTTCTAACAAAGACTTAGTCCTAGGGCTCCCTAAAATGAAATTTAGTGAATAAATTTTTAGTGATGTTTGTTGTCAAGGGAAACAAACAAGAGCATCATTTAAGTCTAAGAATGAAGTATCAACTAGTAAACCTCTACAACTCTTGCACATGGACCTATTTGGAACCACACAAACTAGGAGTATGGGTGGAAAATCTTATGCATACGTTGTAGTTAGTGGATGACTTTTCTAGGCTTACATGGGTTATGTTCTTATCGTAAAAAAATGAAGCCTTCTAGCTAAGAGAATTCAATGATAAAATAGTTTTTATAATAAGTGATCATGGTGGAGAATTTGAGAATAGGTTATTTATGGAGTTTTGTGAAGAGAATGGGATTCATCATCAATTCTCCACACCTAGAACACCCCAACAAAATGGGGTCACTGAAAGGAAAGATAGACCCTACAAGAGATGGCTAGGACTAAGCTTTTGGAGAATAGTTTGCCTACCTATTTTTGGGCAGAAGCAGTCAATATTGCATGTTATATCCTAAATAGATTTAACTTAAGGCAAGGTATAAAAAAAAACTTTGTTTGAATTATATTATAACAAGAAACCTAATGTTTCCTATTTTAGAGCTTTTGGATGCAAATGCTATATTTTGAACACAAAAGACAATGTAGGAAAATTTCAAGCTAAAAGTGACCAAGGCATATTTCTTAGATATTCAAACACTAGCAAGGCTTATAGAGTATACAATATTAGAACAAATACTCTATGTAATACCCTTAGATATCGTAAATAATAAATCAAAATTTAGTGTTTTGAGACCCTAAAGAAATTATTAGAAATTTTAAGTGATTATCAATAGGGTAAGTATAAATTATTTTTAAAGATGTATGTAATTTATTTAGTCTAAATCATAATGTGAAATTATAGTGCTTATGTACCAGAAATTATATAATAAGTATTTTCTTACTGTTATATGTATATGTGTATATAAGGTATATAGTAAAAATATTATAATTTTGTATTGAAATGGGATTTTGTATTATAGTAGGTATATTATATATAAATTCGTATGTAAGTATGTATGTATATTATAAATATGTATATGTATGTATGTATGTATGTATGTATGTATGTATGTATGTATGTATGTATGTATGTATGTATGTATGTATATATATGAATATATATATATAAAATAATAATAATAAAATCGCTGAAAATCGGGAGCAGGCGCGCGCTCTAGCCGCACCTGCAATAGGCAATCAGAGGTAAGGGGGGGCATTAATGCCCCAATGGTGATCGGAATGGCCTCCAGGACGCGTGGCTGTCCATGATAGGGCAAGTTACGTCAAGTTTGGGCTATAAATAGCTATGTTCGAGTGAGGCTATTCATTAGAAATCTTTACTTCAAAGATCGAGTATTTGGGCAGCGTTTGAGAGTTTTCGTGAGTAGGGTTTTGATCCTCGAGGTGTGGGCAACGTTTCTGAAGAGTTTGGTGGCCAACGGAGCAGCGGAGAAGGAGAAATCAAGCTTGCCGAAAAACGCGCAAGTTGCCGGAGCCGCGCCTTCGATCGACAAATCGAGGTACTTTGTATTGTTTTTTCAAAAATCTAAGCCTATATTCGAGTTCGAGAGGTCGGAAATAGGGGGAGATGAAGCTTCTTTTGAAGCTTGGAGGCTCGGCATCGTCGCCGGTGGCGAGAGGGCTGCTGGAGAAGATGAACCAGACGGGTGAATACTCAAAGGAGGTTAACAGTAGGACCTAGGACACCCAACCAACAAGCTGGAAATACAGAAGGAAATGCAAGTGGGCACCTGGAGGGCGACTCTAGCCAGGAGACTGGAAGTAGTTGACTGGATCAAATGGAACAAATACTGGGAAGCATGGTGGGATTCATGCAAGGAACTCACTCCTGGGACGGATGTCAACATGCTCGACCTCTACCGTCGACAGAACCCTTCCATTTTTCAAGGGAAACTTGGTGTAGACCCCAACGAAGGGGAATTCTGGATTGAGCAAACAGAAAAGATGCTAGACCACTTACATTGTGGAGAAGAAGAGAAAGTCAACTGTGCCACCTTTATCCTTCAAGACGAAGCAGACAGGTGGTGGAAAGGAGTAAAAAGAGCAATGACCTCTCTAGCTAGGGCACCCTACGTTACCTGGGAGCGATTCAAGAAACTCTTCAATGAGAAGTACTTTCCCCTAAATCTAAGAATGAAGAAAGAAAGAGAATTTATAGAGTTAAAGCAAACCGGGGACATGACCGTCGCCTAGTATGAGGATGCTTTTAATAGATTGATCAGGTACATGCCTATCTATGAAGGGGATGAAAGGATCAAAGCTCAGAAGTTCTTGGGAGGGATGAATCTGAGGCTCCAGAGGGCCTTGAGCAACATAAGTACTTAGTCTTATACAGAAGTGGTATTGCAAGCCTTTACCACTGAGGCTAACCTAAGACGGATCGAAGCTATCCAAGGAGAAAGTCAGCAAGTGAGTGGTCATAAAGCAGGCAAGAAGCTGGATCTCCAGAGGCCAAAGTTCAAGCCTAGTACTCCGTGTAAAAGATGCTAGAAGCAACACCCTGGAAGACTGTGCCGGTTTGGAACGAAAGGTTGCTACAACTGCGGAGAAGAGGGACATCTCAACCAGAACTGCCCTAAGAGAGGAATCACTTGTTTCAACTGCCAGTAGACAGGACATTTTGCAAAGAATTGCCCCAAGCCACGACAGATGAGTCAACCTCAGGGATCGTCCAGAAATACTAGGGTGCAGCAGGGAAGAGTGTTTCACCTAACTCGGCAAGATATGATAGGAGACCCACCAGTAATTGAAGGTACCATGTTATTATCTGGTATTCCTATGCATGTTTTGATAGATTTAGGCGTAAGTCATTCATTCATTGCGCATGCATTCGCTGAAATACTAGGAGAAAAATTGGAAAACTTGAATTATCATATGATTGTGGCAACCCCAATGGGGAAGTCTTTAGAAACCTTTTCAGGATACAAAAATAGGAAAATTTAGATAGGAGAAGTTGAGTTCCTGATGGATCTAATCCTTCTAAAATTTCAAGATTTTGATGTGATTCTAAGAATGGACTTCCTAACCAAATACAACGCTACATTGGACTGTAAAGCTAAGACAGTCTGTTTCAAGAGCAGAGACTCAAACGTCAAGTTTCGAGGGCAAAAGAGGGCAAGTGAACGGAAGTGGATCTCGGCTCTAAAGGCTGAGAAACTATTACGTCAAGGGGCAGAGGGATACTTGGCTTGTGTTCAAGAGAAAAGCAAGGAGCCCTTAAAAATCGAAGAAGTGCGAATCGTTAGAGAGTTTGGGGATGTGTTTCCCAAAGAATTGCCTGGATTGCCACCCCAGAGAGAGATTGAGTTTTCGATAGAAATTGTGCCAGGGGCAGGTCCGATTTCTATACCCCCATATAAAATGGCCCCGGCAAAATTAAGAGAATTAAAGACCCAACTCCAAGAGTTATTGGACAAGGGATTCATCAGACCAAGCATGTTACCATGGGATGCACCAGTACTCTTTGTTAAGAAAAAGGATGGGAGTCTGAGGATGTGTATAGACTATCGACAGCTGAATAAGATAACTATCAAGAATAAGTACCCACTCCCCAGAATAGAGGAGCTGTTTGACCAGTTACAAGGAGCCAAGGTCTTCTCAAAGATCGACTTGAGATCAGGATACTACCAATTGAGGATCAAGGCAGAGGATATGCCAAAGACAGCTTTTCGTTCTCGATACGGGCACTACGAATTTTTGGTGATGCCGTTCGGACTAACCAATGCCCCAGCAGGTTTTATGGATACTATGAATCGAGTGTTCAGACCATTTTTGGACAAGTTTGTGATTGTGTTTATAGACGACATATTGATATACTCTCCCTCGGAAGAAGAGCACGAGTCGCATTTAAGGGTAATATTGCAAACGTTGTAAAAACATAAACTGTATGCCAAATTCTCAAAATGTGAATTCTGGTTATACCAAGTGGTATTTTTAGGTCATGTTATATCAGCCGAAGGAATATCAGTCGACCCGGCCAAGATAGCAGCTATGAAGAATTAGAAGCAACCTTAGTCGGTTACCGAAGTTAAGAGTTTCTTGGGATTAGCTGGATATTAGAGAAAGTTCGTGGAAGGATTTTCTAGGATTGCAATGCCCCTCACCAAGTTAACTCAGAAAGGGGTGAAGTTTGATTGGAGCGAGCAGTGCGAAGAAAGCTTTCAGGGGCTTAAGGATAAGCTGACAACCGCTCCAATACTGGCTATGCCAAATGGATCAGGAGGATTTATGGTATACACTGAAGTCTCAAGAAACGGTTTGGGGTGTGTGTTGATGCAGCACGGTAGGGTCATTGCCTATGGATCCCGACAGCTTAAGAACCACGAGCGGAATTGCCCGACTCATGATTTGGAGTTGGCTGCGGTGGTGTTTGCCTTAAAGATTTGGAGACATTATTTATATGGCGAGAAGTTCAAAATTTTTACCGATCACAAGAGCCTACAATACGTGTTCTCGCAAAAAGAGTTAAACATGAGGCAACAGAGATGGATGGAGCTGTTAAAGGATTACGACTGCACTATTCAATACCATCCCGGTAAAGCTAACATTGTGGCAGATGCCCTAAGTAGGAAAGAAACCACTTGTGTGGCCGGAATGATGGTGGCAGAAAGGAAGCTAGTTGAAGCTTTTAGCCTTATGACGGTAGGAGTAGTTTCCCAAGGAAACTCTACCTACGCAGCTAGTCTCACGTTACAACCAGAATTAATGAATTAGATATGACAGGCTTACTCAGAAGACTCCCGAATTAAAATGTGGATTGATGAGCATGGACAAGCAAAGAGACTGAAATTTAAGGTAAGAGAAAACATCCTTCGGTTTCAAGGAAGAATATATGTACCTCGTGTGAGGGAATTGCGGTAGGTAATTTTGGGAAAAGCCCACCGATCCAGGTACTCGATACACCCTGGTGCCACCAAGATGTACCAAGACTTGAAGACTATGTATTGGTGGCCAGGAATGAAGAAAAGCGTGGCAAGGTAGGTTAGTCAATGTGACACGTGTCAAAGAATTAAGATCAAGCATCAAAAACTGGGTGGAAGTTTACAACTATTAGAAATCCCGGAATGGAAATGGGAACACATTACGATTGATTTCGTGACAGGATTGCCAAGAAGTCCCAAAGGAAACGATGCTATTTGGGTGATAGTTGATAGATTGTCTAAATCTGCTCATTTTCTGGCAATGAAAGTCAGCCAACTGATCAACAAATTAGCCCAACAGTATTTGAACGAGATTGTCAGATTGCATGGAGTGCCTGTAAGTATTGTATCAGACCGCGACCCGAGGTTCACTTCTAGGTTTTGGGGAAGTTTGCAAAGAAGTTTAGGTACTCAGCTTAGGTTAAGTACAGCCTATCATCCCTAGACAGATGGCCAATCAGAAAGAACCATTCAAACCCTGGAAGATATGTTGCGAGCCTGTGCTATTGACTTTCCAGGTAACTGGGAAGAGCACTTACCATTGGTAGAGTTCGCTTATAATAACAGCTATCACAACAACATTGGAATGGCTCCATATGAAGCTTTGTATGGACGAAAATGTAGATCCCCAGTATGCTAGACTGAGGTAGGAGAATGTCAAATCTTGGGACCCGAGATAGTTCAGGAGACGACATAAAAGATAAAGATCATTCAAGAGAGAATTAAGGAAGCTCAAAATCGTCAGAAATCCTACGCAGACACTAGGAGAAGGAATTTAGAGTTCCAAGTTGGTGATAAAGTGTACCTAAAGATATCTCCACTAAGAATGGTGACTCGAAGCAACAAGAAAAAGGGCAAGTTAAGCCCTAGGTATATAGGTCCGTATGATATAATGGAAAGAATTGGACCAGTCGCTTATTGACTTACTCTACCCTTGGCCCTATCAAACCTCCACGATGTATTTCATATATCGCAACTCCGTAAGCATGAGCTAGATCCCTCTCAGGTAATGACTACCGAAGCTGTCGAGGTTCAAGAAAATCTTTTGTACGTTGAGAAACTGGTCAAAATTTTGGATCGTAGGGATCAAGTCCTGAGAAACAAGTTAATTCCCCTTGTGCAAGTTCTGTGGAGAAATCTAGTGAGTGAGGAGATAACTTGGGAACGAGAAGAAGACATGAAGATTAATTTTCCATACCTATTTGAAAACCCTATAGTCAGAATGAGTGATGAATGATCAAATTTCGAGGACGAAATTTTTGTAAGGAGGGGAGAATGTAATACCCTTAGATATCGTAAATAATAAATCGAAATTTAGTGTTTTGAGACTCTAAAGAAATTATTAGAAATTTTAAGTGATTATTAATAAGGTAAGTATAAATTATTTTTAAAGATGTATGTAATTTATTTAGTCTAAATCATAGTGTGAAATTATAGTGCTTATGTACCAGAAATTATATAATAAATATTTTCTTACTATTATATGTATATGTGCATATAAGGTATATAGTAAAATTATTATAATTTTGTATTGAAATGGGATTTTGTATTATGGTAGGTATATTATATATAAATTCGTATGTAAGTATGTATGTATATTATAAATATGTATATGTATGTATGTATATATATGAATATATATAAAAATAATAATAATAATAATAAAATCACTGAAAATCCAGAGCAGGCACGCGACTATGCTCTGGCCGCGCCTGCAATCGGCAACCAGAGGTAAAGGGGGGCATTAATGCCCCAATGGTGATCGGAATGGCCTCCAGGACGTGTGGCTATCCATGATAGGGCAAGTCACATCAAGTTTGGACTACAAATAGCCATGTTCGAGTGAGGCTATTCATAAAAAATATTTACTTCAAAGATCGGGTATTTGGGTAACGTTTGAGAGTTTTCGTGAGTAGGGTTTTGATCCTCGAGATGTGGGCAACGTTTTGAAGAGTTTGGTGGCCAACGGAGCAGCGAAGAAGGAGAAATCAAGCTCACCAAAAAACGCGCGAGTCGCCAGAGCTGCACCTTCGATCGACAAATCGAGGTACTTCGTATTGTTTTTTCAAAAATCTAAGCCTATATTCGGGTTCGGGAGGTCGGAAATGGGGGAGATGAAGCTTCTTTTGAAGCTTAGAGGCTCGGCATTGTCGCCGGCGGCGAGAGGGTCGCCAGAGAAGACGAACCAGATGAGCGCATGGCTGCACGCGCCCGCAAGTGGGAAGAAGGCGCGTGCGTTCCACGCGCTCGTAAGAAAAGAAAAAAATAAAAAGAAAAGAAAATAAAATAAAATAAAATAAAATAAAGAAAAATAAAATAAAAGAAATAAAAAATTTGCAAATTTTTTTATTAAATCTGAAATTTTGTTTATGTCTTGTTTTGTGAAAAATATTCTAGAAAATGCTAAATTAGTCATTTATTTAAATAATTTTGCTATTATGGAAATAAGGAAAAAATAGGAATTTAATTTGGAAAATTCCAAGAAAATTCTAGAAGGCTAGAAATATTATTTAAGGAATATTAGTACAAAGAAATTGGATTATATGAAAGTCTAGATAATTATTATGTAATTTTGAAGAAATAAGGCTTAGAAATAAAGAGAAATTGTAGAAATTATGAAAAAAAAAGTAAAGTAATATTCTGAAAATAAATTTAATGTTTTAGGAGTCCTTGGGGGCAAGAGGATTGAGTAATAGCCGCTCGACACGATTTTCGAGGTCGACACGCTTTTCGAGATAACTTAGTAGTAAGTGTACAGTTTCAAGCTTAGTACGGTTATAAATGTTTATCTTCGAGTATGCTTTCATCATATTGACATACTCTGATATGTACCCATCACGTAGACTGCATACATGACATGACTATGAAGTGCATAAATACACGTTGATATAATTGATCACACACATTTGAGGCCGTAGGGAGTACGAACTAGCACCACTACCTTACCAAAGGGTGCCCCTAGACAGCCCGACTTTGAAAGTGGTGGCCATTAGAACGGTATGTAGCATGAGGGGTGCAGTTGACACCTACGATGAAGGACATTGCATACACACATGATATAGTATTATGTACCCTTACTTAGATGGTTCATCATTTAACTTGGGTTTCGCCCCTGGAACATTCGATGTTCCAGTTGGGATTTGTAGTGATGATACAGAGGTTGGAGATGTGTAGTGACGCGAGTCGTCAGGAAACGAGCAAATGTGCCACGTTATGTTGTAACATGAATAGTTTAAGAATTATAATGTTTTAATTTATCTTTCAAAGCTTATGTATTAACTTTGTAATAAATGCTATATTCAGTTATTTATGTATGCAATGCCATGAGTAGGTTCGATTCAGCTTTCGCTTATTATACGATTATGTTATCTCTTGTGTATAAATATTTCGTCAAGCACTAGATAGGTCTTAGGGAATTTCGAGAATAATGTAAATTTAAAAAAAAAAAAATAAGATCCAAATTTCCTAAGGCATAACATTCCCTAAGGAGGTGGGCTGTTACACTTTAGAAGAATTAATTCATGTCAAATTCAATGAAACTTTTGAGTAAAAAAGAAACAATGAAGATGAAGAAACAAATTCTATAAAGGTATCGAAGGAAATGGAAAAGTTAAACACTCAAGGAGAAGACAAAAATAAAACTGAAATATCTCAATCTAAAGCCCAAGAGGAATAAAGAGAAGTACCTTCAAGTTCTCAATTTCAATCTCAAGATCAACCTTTGTAAAAGAAAGATCTAGATAGGCTTCCTAGGAGTTTCAAGCATGCATCAAGCCATCCTAAAGATCAAATCATAGGAGATCCAAACCAAGGAATAATGACTAGAGCATCTTTACATAAATATTGTAATAATGTGGCTTTCATATCAAAAGTTGAGCCAACTTGTGTAGAACAAGCCCTAGAAGATGAATTTTGGATCAAGGCCATGCAAGAAGAATTAGATCAATTCAAAAGAAATGAGGTATGGGAGTTAGTTCCTAGGCCCAAGGATAAATCAGTAATTGGAACAAAATAGGTGTTAAAAAATAAGCTAAATGAGAACGGAAATATATCTAGAAACAAAGTGAGACTTGTAGTCAAAGGGTATTGTCAAGAAGAAGGAATAGATTTTGAAGAATCATATGCCCCCATAGCTAGGTTAGAAGCAATAAGAATGCTGTTAGTTTTTTCCTCTCACAAGAATTTCATACTATATCAAATGGACGTGAAGAGTGCATTTCTAAATGGTTATATAAACTAAGAAGTGTATGTAGGTCAACCCCCTGCTTTTGAGGACCCAACTTAGAGGATCATGTGTATAAGTTAAGAAAAGCGCTATATGGTCTAAAACAAGCCCTTAGAGCTTGATATGAAAGACTAAGTAAGTTTCTCATTGAGAAAGGATTCTTGAGGGCTAAAGTAGACACAACACTTTTCATAAAAATCGATGGACCCAACATATTGATAATTCAAGTGTACGTAGACGATATAGTATTTTGAGGAACAAGTGAAAATCTTTGTAAAGACTTTGCAAACCTAAAGACAAGTGAATTTGAAATGAGTCTCATGGGAGAACTTACATATTTTTTATGTCTTCAAGTAAAACAAACTAAGGAAGGAATTCTTCATCAAGACAAATATTTAAAAGAAATGTTAAAGAAATTTGGGATGCTAAATGCTAAAGAAATAGGCACCCCTATGAGCATATCCATTAAGTTAGATAAAGATGTGCAAGGTAAAGCGTGGATCAGAAATTATATAGGAGTATGATAGGTTCCTTACTCTACCTAACGGCAAATAGGCCCAATATTATGTTTAGTGTATGCCTATGCGCAAGTTTTCAGTCAAATATAGTCTCAAGTTTTAGCTGTTAAGAGGATCTTTAGATACCTAATTGGAACTCAAGATGTAGGCTTATGGTACCCTAATGGAGAAGATTTTGAGTTAATAGGATATCGGATGCAGATTTTTCTAGTTGTAAGGTAGACCGAAAAAGTGCCTCATGCACATGTCAACTGCTAGGGAATAACTTAATATCGTGGTTTTCAAAGAAGCAAAATTCAGTGGCATTATCCACTGCCAAAGCTGAATATATAACCGCTGGTAGTTGTTATGCTCAAGTGCTTTGGATTTGCCAAGAGTTAACCGATTTTGGAGTATTGTTTAATCAAACCCCTATTAAGTGTGTTAATACAAGTGCCATCAGTCTATCGAAAATTCCAATAATGCACTCTCGAACAAAACACATAGAGGTTAGACATAATTTTCTTAGGGACCATGTTCAAAATCAAGAAATTATTCTTAAATTTGTCCTGACTGATTTTTAGTTAGTTGATATGTTCACCAAACCACTTCTCGAGGACCGTTTTAATTATATTAGAAGAGAATTGGCAATCATTAATCCTTTTGGATGGATTGTCTGTATTCGACCATCAATTTGTTTCATTTTGATTCTGCCTAAAATAAGTCGAGTTGGAGCCAACTTAAGTTGACTCGACCTCAGTCGACTCGATATATCTTTAGTCGACTCATTTGTCTAAGTTGACTAGCTATTTAGATAAGTTGACTCGATCTAAGCCAACTTTTTTTTAAAATAAGTCAACTCGTTTTAGGCGCGAGCCCAAGCGACCATCGGCCTTCTTCTTCCTTTTTAAACCCTCTCTTTGTTTTCTCTCTCACTTTCTGTCTCCCAAAGCCCATCACTTTCTCTCTTGTCCTCATCGCCGGTGTTGTTCTCGCCAGTAGTTGTTGCTATCCTCACCCTCGCTTGTAGCTGGTGCCTCATTTTCGTTCGTCTATCTGTATTAAGGTATCATTTCTATTTTTTTTGTTTTCTCAAACTCTCAAACTGTGTCTCTCTCTTGGTTTAGTTAAACCTTTGTGAGGCACTGTGTGTTCGCTCCTTTGTCATCGAAATGGTAAGATCTTGTTTCCTTATGTTTATCATTGTTCATGTATGTTGATTTTGTTTGCTGGCCATTACGTTCGTATAACATCCTATTTTAATGCCTATATCAAGTCCCACTAATTGCGTGTTCATTTGATCGTGTTCGTTTCTAGCTCGTTGCCTTGCATTTATCCCTTTGTCAATCTTATCCATCCACGTGCAGTTAAGTCCATCGGTCTCTACCTAAGTCGACTCAACAACAATCCTTACCCAAACCCTCTCCAAAAATGTCCTCTTCTCGAAAACGTTTGCGTGCTTCGACCTCATCACGAGCCATTCCCCTTCACCACCTCCTGCTGCTTAAGCCGCCCACTTTCCTAACCTTCACCTCGAAGCCCATTTTTACAAAATGATCCATGCCCGTTTAGTCATCCATGGCAAAAACATATCTTGGGAATATTTTGACAAACGTCGTTTAAACTTTTGCACTTGGCTCTATGTTGACCGACCCTGGGGTGTTTTACTTAGCTAATACTGTTGAGTCTATCCCTTTCTTGTGAGTACCTTCTATAGTAATCTTGATGATTTGTCTCACATTTATTAAGGGTGTTGACTTTGCTGTCACTCTCGAGTCCTTGTCCTCTACTCTCGGCATCCCCTTGTTTCTGACACTTATGAAACCCCTTATGATCAAGTTCCTTGGAAAACAATAATTCTTGACATTACTGGCAATCCAAATCTCATTTTCCAAACACCATACTCAGTTACTCATCTCAAGTCACTTGATCTACGTCTCACCCACAATGTCATTACCCACATTCTCCTACCCTGCCACGGTACTCATAGCAGTTTCTCACCATTGGAGGCCCTTTTGCTTTGGGCACTCATGAATAAGCACCCTATTAATATCATTTCCCTTATCATTGAACACATTTACCACGTTGCCAGCCGTAAGACTTCCCCACTCCCCTATGGTCACATCCTCACTTATCTCTTTACATCACTAAACATTGATCTGGATGATGAGAAATTTGAACCCCCTTCCATCTATCACACCATCAATGAATCAATCGTCACTCGCATGCACTACAAATGGGTTAAAGACCATTGGGTGTATCAATCTACCCAACCTACCCCAGTTTTAGCCGATGCTCCCTCGCGAACGACCATTCACCAAGACTAGCCTTCTGAATTTGTTGACCTATCCTCTACTCCACATCCATCCACCTTTACCTCTTTTCAGGACCACTTAGAGCAGCTAGCAACAGATCACGCCGCTATTCACGATGAGCTCTCTAACGTTCAGGCGTTTGTGGTCTCCATGGAGCATAGGATGACCAGTTTCATGACTGGGTATGTTCTGTAAGGGCCACTCTTAAATATTCCCACTAGCATAGGATATTTGAAAGGAGGTCATCACAGTAGTGATATAGAACAAGACCATATTAGAACAAACAATTCATTTCATTACTACCAGTGAAAACTTAAATAAGGTTTAGTTACATACCCAATATCTCATGAGTCTAGGCTCGATGGCCATACAAAATAATAAGAGACTCAAATGCCAATAAACATAATAAATTCTCATCAACTATAGGCCTCACCAAATCACTAACTAGGATCTTCAAAATTAGGACGCATCTCCGTACACCACTATCCTTGGGCTGTAGTCCTACTGGACTCGCTCCCAATAACAGTTTTTCCTTTACCTGGAATGGCAAAGAAGATCAAGTGAGTCACAAGGCTCAGCAAGTTCGAGAAACAATGAACAATGTATAGGATCCAAGAACACGGTGCCATAAAAAAGAGTACTTCAGGACTCAATATTTATGTACAAGATTCATAATTTATGAATTTATCAATTCCAATTTAAGTATATCAAGCCACCATATACCACTACACAAATGTGCATAAAATTTTAATGTCAGTATCAAATCTCGTAGGCTCGCAAGCCATCAATCAACACATGCAAATGTGCATCATTTCAATGTCAGTATCAAATCTCGTAGGCTCTCAAGCCATCAATCAACACATGCAAAAATGCATCATTTCAATAAAATCTCACAAATAAATATGGAGCCAACCTGTCGGGCTATGGCCACCTCGTCCCGCACCAGGTACTCTAGGGTACTCTTTCCCCTTTGCGCAAAACAGTAGGTGTGCAAAGTTTAATAATAATAATGCATCATATTTGCGTCTAGACACATATGCATTCATGCTAGGTTACTGACATTGATGCCATGTACCCACATGCATATATAAATGTCCACAGGCTTCAAGTCCACATACTGATGATAATTACATCTATACTAAAATCTCAAATTCATGATTAGAGTCTCCATGCAATTAAAATGACCACATAAAGTGTGTTAGATCATTTCCAAGCTTGCCTTGATCTTTTACACACAATGGTATTTAAATTAATAACCATATTTCGATGAATATTTAGAAGGAAGCACCAGGGAGATTTGATATAAGTGGGGCATTTCACTAAGGCATCTCATAAATTAGATATATTTAGGAACTTTTAAATTGGATAAATCATGCATTTAATATACATACTCGCGTTGGTGTATTCTTACTTGCTATCAGGATTTGCTTTGGTCTGATGAACGAGAATATTACTTATGGCAATTTGAATAGGCTTGCAAGTATGTATAGGAGGGTTATTCGAATGGGTCAAGAGGCAATCCAAATCGACTGTGTATATGCATATATATAAGGGGTATTCGAATAGGTCCAGAGGGCATTCGAATCAGTATAAGTATGAATATATAGGGCTATTCGAATCAGGCGTAAGTATGAATATATAGGGTTATTCAAATTAGGCGTAAATATCTGGGGGTGATTTGAATGGCTTAAAGGTATATATATATATATATATGATTTGAATGGAACACTGGGCAATTCGAATGGGGCTTATGCCTTTATATGGGTGATTCGGATGGGGGATTCGAGTGTGCATGTATGTGTATATGCATAAGGGTTATGGGGTATCCAGATAATGGCTTATTCGAATCAAATAGTGGGTATGCATAAGGGTTATTTGAATCATGGGGTTATAAACAAGGGCCTATTCGAATCATGAGGTATATAGATATACAAGGGCTATTCAAATCAGGGGGTTTATTCGAATGAAACAATGGGTTTATATACATATGATTCAAATAGGATATAGGGGATTTGAATGGCTTATGCATATGTGGGAGTGTGATTCGGATCACTCAAGAGGCAATTTGGATTGGGCATGTGCATACATATATATATATATAGCTGATTCAAAATAGTAAATACCAGATTTTTGGCCAAGATTGATGGGGTCATTACAGACTCAATATAAAGGAAAATAATGCAGGTAATATATCAAAATGAAGCCTAGGATGTCTAGTTTACATCCCAACAAACGTATCTCAATTCAGAGATGGGAACATAAAGTTATAGGCCAAAGAACACTAGGTGGTCAGATTACACACAAGCAGTAAGTTATGAATTTCTTAACAGAAATTAATCAGGTTTATATAGGCTCAAAACATAACCAAATCATTCGAATAATACAATGAATTGAAGCCTATGAAGTCTAGTTTCCAACGCATCAAATGGATCTTAAATCGGATATCATCACAAGGAGATATACCTAAAAGAATGAAGCATGGCCAGATTCGCATAGGGCATATGTATTTATATGGGTATTATTCGGATAGATCAAATGGAATTCGAATGGATTGGAGTAATTTGGGTGAGTTTACAACTTTTTCAAAGGCCATTAGGATGCTACATTATCTTATCTAGATGGTTTCTTTGAATCTTGGTGAGAGTGATTCGAATAGGGGTGTATCTATCCAGATAGGCTATTTTGGGAAGTTTTGACATCATTTGGTAATTCGAGAATAACTCTCCCGTCCAAGCTCCGATTGAGGTGATTTAAGATGATACGAAATAAAAAGAAAATTATCTACAACTTTCATGTTTTGAGTTTTGAGAGATTCTGGCTTCATTATTGTCAAAATCGGGCTTGAAATTGCTGTTATTGATTTATCCAGACATGGCTATCTTTGAGTGTAACATTTGGATGGGTTTGATATATATTCGGATGAGGCTATGCATATTCTTTTACCTTTTTACAAACTCATTCAGATAAGACACACACTCATCCAGATGTTACTCACATGACTTCTCAAGACTCATTCGAATAAGATACACGTATATGTATATATATATAACACTGCTCATTCGAATGTAGAACGAGCAAAGTTGCTCATCCTTCCCTAGCTATATAAATTCCATTCATGAAGGAGACTTGGGATGATTCAAACCCCAAAGAGACATCAATGAGACCTCAAGAAAACAAGTAAAGAAATCCAAAGACACACAATAGAGGGGAACCACATACAACAATAGACATATATATATGTAATCCCTCACAGTGACTAAAATGAGAAAGCTAACAAGGAGACTCGCATGAGAACAAGAAATAAACAAGAGAACTTGCACTAAAAATAAGAGAGGAGTGCAAAAAGAACTTGCCTGTTGATGATGCAAAATCCAAGAGAAGTCCCACTAGCTTACAAGAAGTAATGCAACAATAGCAACAAACAAAAGTAAGAGAATAAGATGAAGAAGGTGAAGTAGAAGAAGAACACGGAGAGGAAATGAAGAAGGAGCAATGGAACAGTGCAATGAAAAAGAAAGGATACATACTGAAATAGGAGATTTGCACACCAACTCCAGCAACTACCAAAATGCTATTCCCTTCATATTATAAACAAAAATATCTTGGGGCTCTATTGATAAATACTACTTCAATTTATTTTCTTTTTCATTTTCTTATTACACCACCAATTCCATTATTTTCAAATTCTTTTTCACCATGGGCCTAAGCCCAAACCACATATACCCCATATATATATTCCAAGCCCAACAAGCTTAATTTCCCACTTGGGCCAAACCCTTGAACTCATTACTAATTAATTGTGGCCCGTTACATTATTTCCAATTTCTTAAAAATTAGACCCATACACTTATTTTCACGATCACATGAACCATAAATTATACAATCCAAAATTATTTCCATGCCATCAAAGCAATTTATCATTAAATATTAAAATACTTAGACCCACACTTAAAATGCCATTAAACTAATGTTAAGTATTATAACACCCAGACCCACTTTAAGGTCGTTACATGTTCCGTGATCTCTTTCTGATGATGGATAGTCGCATTGCACGTCGCCTCGAGCAGCTTGATGATACACCGTCATGGATGTAGTCACTGTTCGTGATTTTATATAACCCAATGATAACACACAAGTATACGTGGTCAAGACAAGTAAAGTGATGAATAATATATCGTTCCCACAGAGATTGATTACTAACCTTTTAAATACTAAAATTATTCACAGTTAACTATATTTGGACAATTGATTAATTAAGGAAATTAATTAATATATAACTAACAATTACCTAAGAATTAAAAATCAATTGGTTAAGACCTAGGGTTTTCTAAATTCACCTAGCAAATCCACTTTATCAAATTTCCTCAATTTTTGGTTGATTAGATTACGGACTATGTCAATTGAGCACTCTAATTTATTTGCTAGCCTATGTCTAGGTCTAACAAGTTTATTCAACTAACCTAACTCACTAGATGTCTATGTGAATTAGAATTAGAGAACACATTAAGCATAGGTACTCATTATATGAAAATATTCATTACAAATATAATAAAAAATTACACATGTAATCAAGTGAATATCTTCCCCAATTAACACATGTTATTTTGTCCAAAGTCTATTCCTTATTTATCTATGTCTAGCATCATAGGAAATCTCAAATCGTGTAATTGGCAATCAAACAATTACAAACATTAAGTTTAGAACAAAATAAACATAGTTGATGTAACAATCACAACCAAAAATTGAGTAACCAATAAAGTTTCAATACATAGGATCCTTTAAAAACCCTAGATAATTATTTAGCCACTCATAATAAATAAAATATTCTCAAAATCAATCAAGAGTTGCTGCATAATTGAAATCCTAAACAATTAAAGAAAAACAGAAACAGAAACATAGAAGAAAAATGAAGGGATCTCCCTGCCTAGATCTGACACAGATTTGGATCTACTTTTCAAATTCGTGCACCACTACTTCTAAAGTCCTTTTGTGCGCGATGCGCCTCCCTTCAATCCCTTTGTTGTGCGTTCCCACTCTACCTTTAACTCTTCACTGTGACGCCCAGGTCTCTGCGGCTTCCAATTCCATGTTTATCCCTTTATATATTATAATAATAATATATATATTCATGCGCATGGAGCCCTGGTCTTGCATGCTCATGCCATCTTCACACACACATATATATATATAATATAAATACATAATATATAATATGATAAAATATAATATAAACATAATATTTAATATACTATTAATTATATTAACTTTAATTATATTATAATATTAATTATTTATAATACTTATTTTTTATTTTAATATTAATTTAAAATATTAATTTTGAAATTAATTTTATAATATCTTTTTTTCTTTTTTTTTTATGCCTAAATCTTCAAATAATATCTTTTGCTGCATTCCTACAAAAAGAGATTAAAATAATATAAAATCTATATAAACACATTTTATGTAGGAAAAATAGCACAAGGTTAAGATGATAAATAGATAAAAATATGCATACAATTAAGCCATATTAGTCACCACCTAGGGATGTCTAGGTTCTTTTGATGTTTTTTTATATATGGTTTATATGTAGTCCTGATCGTACTCGTATCATTTTTTTTAACATACTTTCTCATGATGATGTATATATCTTATATATTTTGATCATCATGCTAGTGGTATAGATACTCTTCTTTTGGCATTCTTTCCTAATGATGCTATGCTCTTTCTATTTACCTAACATTTTTTGATTCTGACAAAAAAGGGGGAGAAGGATCCACAGCATAAGCAATCTCTGCAAGTTCTACAAGTTAGAATTTTATTATGTTTTTTCTTTGCTTGGTCCGTGTCTTTTATTCGAAATATTTTTTATATCAAGGTTTCCATGCTTCTAGTGTTTTTAGTTAGGGGGAGTTTATTCTATACGATTAAGGGGGAGATTATAATACATTTTGTTTCCCTCAAAATAAATCATGTTTTTGTCATCATAAAAAAGGGGGAGAATGTTGAGCCAACTTAGTGTACCTAAATTTATTTTGGTGTTTTAATGAATTACAAAAACACTCAACTGTTGTATATGCAAATTAAGGCCCCTAAATGTTTATCAAAATATTTCTCATATACTTAGTATTATAAAAAATTAATGTTTTTATTAGGTTCATCTTTTAAGATGCTTTTAAATAAGTTAAAAATTATTTTTCAAAAATTGGACCAATAAGTCGACTTAATTGTAGATAAGATGACTCAACAAAGAGGCATTTTTAACTAAGTCGACTTAATTAAAAATAAGTTGACTTAGACCAAAAATAAGTTGACTTAATTTGTTCCGCAGCTAATTTTTTTTTTAAAAGTTATGTAGGTCACCCTAGCCTCTGTATATACATCATATGCACGTCAAGGAGAGTACCAATGTCGTTTTGAAATCTCAAAGCAACAAGAAGAAATCTTTGAAAGTTCTATCGCTTCTCAAGGCTTATGATTTTGATTCCGTATCAAACGAAGAGCCTACCGCTGGTGGAGATCGAAGTGCTAAATATTCATCTCTCTGTCTTCGATTGATCTAAGGGTATATTTATTATGTAACGACCCGTTAGAGGGCCTAGTATTTATTTAAAATTAGTTAATTAATTATTGAAGTAATTAATTAAGAGGATTTGCCATTTAATTACCTAATATGGCGATTTAGATTTTTATTGAGTAAATAGCAATTAATTATATTTATTTAGTGTTGAAATTAAATGCAAGGACTTGAGGGTCATTTAAGAAGTTGTTATTAATTTAATTAATTAATAAAAGTTATTATGAGAATGGGAAGTCCATCCGAGAAAGGGTTTTGGATTTATGAAGTCTCCTAGTTGTATTAGGAGAATGAGATGCCTTAGGGTTGCTCTCTTTCTCTCTCTATATATATATCTTCCCATAGCATTGAGTTTCTTCACGCCGTGGAGATTAGAGATCGCATAGAAGAAGAAAATAAGTCAAGAGCTATTGCAGTAACAGTGAGTAGCATAACAGTTCGATTAGTAGCATTCAAGTTCGATCAGAGAGTTTAAGGCAAGTATTCCATCCCTGTAATCTATTCTTACAGGATTATAGTTCAGTGATACCCTCAGTTGATTCAAGATTCTTAGTGTAATTCAGACTAATACAGTCAGTATGTATGTATATATTTTTTCATGCACATACAGTGAGTTCAAGCTTTGCATAGAAGGCTCTCGAGAGATTATTGAGTCAATTAAGAAGATCATAAGGCAAGTATCCTTCCCTTGTAATCCTTTCTTACAGGTCTTGATTTAGTTTGATATCAGATTTCCAGAATTGAATCAATTCCAGTGCATGTATATATATATGTGCGTTACAGTGAGTTATATCAGTTCAGTGCATGTTTATATATGTATTTACATGCGTACAGTGAGTACCAGCCAGTTCATGCATGTTCCTTGCAATGTTTACATTATTGACGATCAGTAAATCATCCCTCAAGTTGTTTATATATCAATTGGGATTGTTCTCCCAAGATTTCTTTTGGAATGGTGTAGTGAAGCTAAGTTTTGATTCAAGTTATGATCTCTGTTATCGTAAGCTTTATATCTGATAAGATTCCAGTCATTCGAATAAGTCTTGTGTCATTCGAATGAGTTTCATTGTTATCGTAATGTTTTTCCCTTATAATGTATCAGTCATTCGAATGAGTGCCTTGTCATTCGAATGAGTCCTGAGATATCGTATCATTCGTATGAATTTTTGAGGTTTTTAGACTGTCATTCGAATGAGCCTTGTTGTCATTCGAATGAGCCCTTGTAGATGTGAGTAAGTTGTTGCTTTGTATAGCTTAGCATTCGAATGAGCCTTCTTGTCATTCGAATGATCTTTAAATTGATTCGAATAAAGTTACTGTTGCATTCGAATGAGTCGAGTTTTGCCAGTTCAAATGTTGGAAATTTTCAAAATTCATTCGAATGAATTTGAGAGTCATTCGAATGAGTCCCAGATTAGATCCGAATAGCCTTTGAATATCATCTATCATTCGAATGAGCCTTCTGTCATTCGAATGAGTCTCTGTCATTCGAATGAGTTTTCTGCCATTCGAATGAGCTTGCTGAAATCTTTTTTTTCATTCGAAGGGGCTGGCTTTTCATTCAAATTGCTTCCTTAGACTTTCTCAATCATCCAAATAGTATCAAATGGCATCCAAATAGCGTTCAATAAATTCTTGATTCAAGTCTTAAATTTAATATAAATATTCAATTATTCAAATATTGAATTTTTATGCCAAGATATGATAAAATCCAATATGCCATGCTTATACTTAGAAATTTCAGAATATTTGAATCTCAATATTTCTAGTAAAAATCATATACCATGTTTAGCAGTTCATTATGACATGGTCAGCATTATTTTGTGAGATTATGTGCATACACATTGTATGAGCATTGAGCATGACTTATGTGGAGCACTACATATCGTGTGCCAGCATTTATATGAGCATTACATTATGCGCGCCAGGCGGCTTGTCCGCGGGGATCCCACTAGTATCAGTACAATTATATCTCAGTTATGAGTTGCTCACCTGATGTCGACCAGGGAGCTAGGGGTATATTGCCCAAAGTATGTGCTTACAGTTTTTATGTTTGCAGGACTCAGATCAGTCAGGTATGTGTTACAGTTATGTGGGCCTATGGGCCAAAGTTGCATACCTGCATTTAGTTTACAGCTTATGTGCATTACATCTTATAAATGCCATCCAGTGATTATTATATCTCTCAGTCCAAGTTCAGTAAGTATTTTTATCAGTATCGATATTCTTCGATTCAGCTTCAATTATTCTTTCCAGTTTATTACTTGCTGAGCTTTGTAGCTCACCTTGTACTCTTCACCATTCCAGGTCCTAGTGGGGGAGTACCAGATGTGGGGCCTAGCAGCAGTGTCCAGTAGTGTGTGTACGTGGAGCCGCTCAAGACCAAAGATGTCTGGGAGTTGTTAGTTTGTTAGTTAGTGCTTGATCAGTTTAGATTTATTTTATATTCCAGTTTAGGGATTTTCCCTTAGATGCAATTATGATTTCAGTTTTTGTTGACTCAGAGTCTTATTACAGTTAATTGATATATACAGTATTGGTATCAGAATTCAGTTATTAGTCAGTTTATTTTATTATTCCCAGTAGCACCCCTTCTCGGGCAGTTCTAAGAGAGGGGGGTGTTACATATTATATCTTATATTGTTCTGTAATTGCTTATTTTCATTGATTGTTTAAAGTCCAAGCATGGACAAGTATTGTAATCTTTAAACTAGATTGTTACTTGTATCAGTTGCCTAGATCTGGATTTATATCTAGGCATGTATGTGTGTTTGATCTAGTTTCCAAGGCAATTTAAGAGAAAACCTTGGTGTTGATTGGTCTTAGTGGAACCCTAAGGGTGGTTAGACTTTGGGAGAGTGGAATAGGTGTTGGAGATATACCGAACCACTATATATCATTATGTTAATCTTTTCTTACGGCTTTGTTATTTATTATGTTGGTTTCAATTTTGTAAGATTAGTTAAATAAATTGATTGCGATATTTTAAGGTTGACTAATTAATAACTCAATTGATCTAATCAATAAGGTGTAATTAAATAAAGGTTTTTAATAAAAATACTTCATTAATAATTCTCCTTAGAAATAAAAAAAAATAAGCAAGAAGGTAAAAAAGTTTTAATCACTCAATTCACCCCCCCTCTTGAGTGGCCGTTCATTAAAGGACCAACAATAATAACTTAGGAAAATCTCTCAATACTATAAATGCACAACTATATATTTACATGCATTCATCAATATGTATAAATATCTACATACTCTTGTGTAAAAAAATAAACTATTGCAAAAAAATATTTACCCACAGCTGACGAGATGATGCAGTCGCCGATCACTGTTTGTCGCTTAAAGACGAGAAGATGGATGGAGTTGAGGTCGCCGGTTGTACTACAAGAATTTGAGGGTTTACCCACACATATTATACATGGGTATTTACCCACACATAATGGTAGTATATGTGGGTGTTTAAATTAGACAAACTCGTTACATTATCCACATTTATTATGTGTGGGTAAATTTCTATACCCACACTTATTTTGGAGGAAAAAATTCCCTCCACTTTTAGAGGTTGGTGGGATATTTTTCGATAAAATTTTAGTTGATATGGTATTTTTTTGAATTATATTGTCCACACATATTAATAAATGTTAAGCATGTGTGGGTAATTATTTATAAACTTACACACACATAATTACAAATGTTATATATGTGTGGGTATCCACGTATTAGCTGATGTGACATTTTTTTGGATTATATTGCCCATATATATTAATAAATGTTACGCATGTGTGGGTAATTATTTATAAACTTACCCACATATAATTACAAATGTTATATATGTGTGGATATCCACGTATTTATGATTTTATACTTAAATTAAAAAATTATGTCATTTTAATTTTTTTAATTTAAAATAATTTATTTATTTTTATTTTATTTACAAATACAAATAATAAACCTAAACTAAATCCCAACACTAAAATTCTGCCTTCCCTAAAATTAAATCCCTACCTAATTTCTTATTTTTAAAATCCCTCTTTTGTTCGTCAAGCTCTTTTGCTCATTTGATCATTTCTAAAATCCCTAAAACTAAATCTTAACAAATACCTGGTACCATTAATCTTTTAAAAAGTTCCTTTCCCTCATTTATAATTGTTGGAGACAAATTTCCTGTCTCAACCTGTGACAAAGTATTTGTTGAATTATTAACCATCCCATTGAAAAGCTTAACCTATAAGATAGAGGGTTGACTTTTAATTTATATTATTATTCTCTAACACACCCATTTGATAGAGCAAGTCTTAGCCCAAAACCTAATCTTGACTTTTAATTTATATTATTATTCTTCAACACCCCCCTTTGATAGAGCAAGTCTTAGCCCAAGACCTACTGGGTTAAGACCACCTTATTTTGTTTAGTTTATTTTTGATCTTTGGCCTTGTAGTTTCTATACAACTTGATCATTAACTTCACATATTGCCCACATTGTTTACTATCCTTTGAATTACCTTATATTTTTCCATTGGGAAAATTTGTTTTGTTCTATTAAGGTATATTGGTATTGTTTGCAATCACTGTGTCTTTTGAGCTCAATGCTGGTAAATTAGTAATGTCTTTCTACTTGGTGTAATACCCAATGTTAAATATTAAAAGTATTTCTAGAAATTATAGGGTCAAATTTGGTATTTAATTATAGTTTCAGGCTTTTGTGTAATATTCAAAACACAACCGAAGGATGAGAGACTGTGTTAAGCAAGCCAATAAAGGTAAAACTGTCCAAATAAGCAATACTTGACAAAATCAAGAGATTTTTGAAGGTTTGAAGTCAAAAACATGTAATTAGGGGCATTCGAGCAAAAGTGCAGATTTTGGAAAAATACCCAAAGGAGGTCGAAACGACGAATTTTCTAGAAATTCTTGAAGGAAATGATTAGTTTAGAACTTGAGGGAAGTCAAGGAATTAACGAGAAGTCTAGGGGTATTTAGGATTGGGAGAAAATGAAATCAGAAGTTACTTGGGGGCTAAAGTGTAAAATTTGAAAAAAAAATCAAGTGGGAAATCGACTGGCCACACTGTGGCCACCAGCCAGCCGCCTGGGGGCGTCGGGAAGGTCGCCTAGAAGAGCTAGGGAGGTCTTCAGGTGATGATGAGGTGGTTTGTGGTTGCCATTGGCCGGAAATGGCTTGATGTGATCAAAAATAATGGAGGAAAGATTTTCGATTTGGTCGAATTTTTCGAGGGTTCTAGCTCACGATTTGTAGTTTTTTGGTTGGTTATGAGGCTAGATCTAGGGTTAAGGGGATAAGATCAATCGGTTTGTGGTGGAAATTTGGGTCGAGATCAGGTATAAAAGGAGTAGATGGCCGAGGGTTCAAATTTAAAATCGAGCAAAATTTCTCTCATTTTGGCAAGAATTGAGCAAAGAGATTAGAGGGCTTTTGTTCTTCAAGTTATAAGGATCATATCTGGAGAGTTTTGAAGAGTTTCGTGTACGTTTGGTGGAGTTTCAGTGAGTTGGCCGAAAAAGCGAGAGCCGCCGGACTGAGACCCGCAACTGGGTTTTAAACCCCTTTCCGGTAACTTTTTCCAATGAGTAAGGGGTCCATTGAAGTCATCTCATCGAGATCTTCAAGGCCCCATTGTTTTTTTGGCCAAAGGAGATCGCTGGAAAACCACCGTGGTCAGAGAAGAAGACCGGAGAAAACAGCAGCGCATGTGCACGCGCGAACTCTAGTCGCACCCACACACCAGCGCGTGAGGACGCATGAGAGCCAGGTTTTCCTTGATTTTAATTTTATAATTTTCATAAAATTATTTAAGGATGGTTTATGTAAAAATATTTAGGAAAAATGAGTGTTTGGTATTTATTATAATTTTTCGAGAGAGAGAAATGTTTGAAAAATAGGAGAAAATAGGAAAAATTAAGGAAAAATAGAAATATTGATTTCTAAGGTCCTAATGGTGAATAGGAGACGATTGGTGAGTTGGAAAGAAGGATTGCACATTTTTCGAGATGCAGCACATTTTTCGAGGCAAAAACTGGACTTTTCCGAATTTAGGTGAGTGGTTTGATTCTAGCTTTACCTTATCTTGATTGTGTTTTGCAGTGTGTTTAGAGGGTTTTGGTGAGCGATTTTACCCTCCCGAGCTTAGGATACACATGATCGGACCAGTTCTAGTGAGCAGTTATACCCTCATGAACTTGGGTTGTTTACAAAGGCGTTTCACTTATGTACATTGTGGCATCATTTGCATATTAAACATATGATATATTGCATAAACTGTTTTTACTTTTAAAATGAGTCGGTGCATGGCGTGTATTTTAATATCATCGGGGTGTCGATTTTCGTGTCATTGTTGGGTCCATATAGGATGGGATGGGGTCTTCTTGAGAATGGGATAAGGTTAATCCTGGTGAACAAGTGACACGGTAGGGCACTCGAGGGATTAAGTATGTCGTGGCAAGGTCAACCCCAACGGTGTGTGAAATGGTTTTTCCACGAGATGTTGAGTATGTCAGGAAGATTTCTCAAGTTAGACACGTTGCATGTTGTCATTTGTCTGTATATGCCATGCTTGTATGTTGTTCATGCATTATGTAAACTGTTTCATGCCATCACTTAGATGTTTTATCATCTAACCTGGGTTATGCCCCTGGAACATTCAACGTTCTAGCCAGGGACTGCTGCGAGGTTGAAGAAATGGCCAGTGGGGCCAACGGTGTTTAGTTGATAGTCGATGTACCCTTTTGAAGATATCAGAAGTTATTTTGGTGTATGTATGAATGGTTATATGATACTGCTGTTTTCATTTTGTAACTTTGTAACACGTATCTCGACGTAGGATTGACTTGTATGAAAATCGTGGTAGGCCATGACATTTTGATGTATTTATTCCGTTGTGTTATATCATATCTCGTTTAGTTTTAAGTCTTTTGATATTGTTAGTTAAATGAGTAAGACTGAGGTTATCGAGATTTTTCATCTGCATGTGAAGATTGCTCTTGGAATCACCGCGGGCGTCGGCCATTGTATGTGACAAGTGTTTCATCTGCATGTGAAGATTATTCTCATAGGGCCGTGTGTGATAGACTTTTAAAAAAAAAAAGATTCCCGGGAATTTCCTTATAGTGAGGCGCCCGTGTAAGGCGGGGTGTTACACTTGGCCTGATCATTATGAATAGGTATGTGCTTATGATGTAAATTCCTATCTTATTGTCGATTAGGTCTCAACCGAAACTGTAATGTAATGACCCGGAGGTCCAATACAAGATGGGAACAATGCGTAACTTAGTCAAGATATTTTTTCATATAGAATAAAATAATTATCATCATTTACATTCCATTAGGTTATCCCAAAAAGAGGAATACAAAACCCCAAATAATAAAATACAACCATTAGCATGGCATAGAACAACTAGCCAATAAAGCCCCCCAAAACCTTTTATTCGGGTGAGCTACGTACGTATCTAACCCAACAAGCCATGCTTTGCTAGGACCCTTCTCTTCCTTCGCTTTACTTGCAGCTGGAATGATGTAAAGAGAAAGAATGAGCCGTAAGACCCAGCAAGCATAATACAACGAAATAAAGCATGAGATATATCATAATAGAGACTCAGTAAGCAATAACAGGTAATATATGATAGGTGAAAGTAAAGCAAGATCGCTATAGGGCAAGCAGCGTAGTTCAAAATTTTGAACCTTACCCCGATCCCGGCGATTGGATCAACGTTGAAATTAAATCATTCACAAACAAATAAAGAAATCTAACCTTTAGATTATCGAGTCATTCGCGGATTCGAGCCGTCCAAGCGTCCGGCCTCTAACTCGTGATACGCGGCACGCGTTCGTTGGCAAGGAGAGCGGAATAGGAGTGCTAGCTCCTTCTCCTTTGCGCGGCTTGTGTATGGACGGTAAAAGAATCGATTTTCAACTCTTGAAAACCAACAAAATAAAAGTGGCTTAATTTGGGCATCCCATAAAGGGCTATATATAGGGAGGCAACCTCCTAGGGTTTTCCAAACCCTAATGGACATGGATTGGGCTAGCCCATTAATCCTAGTCCAACTAGAGATTAAAGTGGCCCAAATCCATTTATAAAATATTTGGCCCAAATCTAATTTAAGCCCAAATATTTAATATTTAATATTTGGCCCAAATCTAATTTAGCCCAAATATAATATTTATTATTTAATATTTGACCCAAATCTAATTTAGCCCAAATATTTAATTTAATTTAATATTTGGCCCAAATACTTTATTTGGCCCAAGTATTAAATTAAGACCAAATTATTAAATTAGAAACTTCTTTTCTAATTTAATCATTAAGTTAGAAACTACTTTCTAATTTAATCAATTGCTATTTTTAGGAAACTCTTTCCATTATGACGACTCCTCGTCATATCGACGTCATTACGTCTATTTGTTCTTTTTCTGTGAGAACCTACGACGGCAAAACTTCTTGCCGAAGTGTCCCACTTAACCATACGTCCACTCTCCTGGTTTAAGCCAGGGACCGTGCCTATTGCGTATGACTCATTAGGCTTCCGAATATGTTGGCAATGTGTCGGTACAAACACATAAGACAAGATTGGCCTCTAGCAAGGCATCATGCCTACCCAATTATTCAGAAGGATTCATAATCCGCAAATAACCTTTCACGAGCATAGTTACCGTGTAATTCGATCCTCTCGTCAATGTATCTTATGTGATCTCAAGTATGGCGATGTGTTGCTTGATAATGATCACATGAGTTTTCTTCGGTCTTCTGGATATCTTCACTTAATAGAAAGTAAATCAATAACTCCTTATTGATCTCTTTTACCATGGCCATGGATTTAAAGTGAATATCCACCGAAGGCGCCTTAGATACATCATCCTCTATCAAGGGATAGACGAGTCCCATCTTGGTTATGCACCCATCTCCATAAGCTTCACGATATGCCCAACGATCGCCCACGTGCAGCCTTTATCTAGGCTCATCGAAACGATGTCAAAGCATATCGGTCTTCTTATGAGATGACCGTGACAACCTCAGGTCCAAGGATTAGTTACACCCATCTCGTATGAGAATTCCATCAACATATAACCAAAATGGATTCTCATGGCGAGTCATGTCCAGTGACACATTCTCCAACATTGGTCACCTATGTACTTGTCTAGGCATCTCCATGCCTATGGGTGTGAGACCCCCATTGCTATCATATAGCAAAAACATAGCACATACAAGTCTTACCGCAATTGTCAATGTCCATTCTTGACATTGCTACAACTTGGGACGTTTAATGATGTCTAGAAACTGTGATGCATCATCTCACATCTTTATAGATTATTCACAGTATACATCATATGGACTTCTATCTAGTTTCATTCGGTTATTACAATAATAACAAGAAACTAATAGAATGACTTCTTGTGAATTTGAATAACTCTTTATTCAAATAATAACATGATTACAATTGTCAGTGTACAACATGCCCAATCTGATTGGGTCTAGAGCACCTACACTAACAATCTCCCACTTGCACTAGAGCCAATCATTCATGTATCTTATACCTGATGATCGAACATGACTTTCATGTTTCTCCTGGGATAGAGTTTTAGTTAAGGGATTTACGATGTTGTCATCCGTCTATACTTTCTCTACATATGTCACCTCAGCTGATAATCTTCATTATCATATGGTGATGCCGCAATACAAGTTTGGTCCGTTGATGAGACCGTGGTTCCTTCGCTTACGCGATGGCTCTATTGTTGTCCCAATAACTGTTATTGGATCAACAATGCTGGACACCACTTTAAGTTCATCAGAGAACTTACGGATCCATTCAACCTCCTTAGCTACTTCAAAGGTTGTTTATGTATTCGACTTCAGTTGTTGAATCTGCCACTATCTCTTGTTGGAACTCTTCCAACTCATGGCCCAGCCATATAGGCAGAATATGAATTTCGACTATACATGATTTAAAATCATCATGGTCGAATTGGAAACTGACATCCATGAACCCCTTCATGGTATGCTTTTATTCTCCATATGGCAAAAACATATCTTTAGTGCTTCACAAGTACTTAAGAATGTTTTTCACAGTAATCCAGTGTTTCTCATCTAGATCAGCTTGATATCTACTACATATGCTCAAAGTATATGTGATATCAGGCCCCGTACATAACATGGCATACATGATCGAGCCAATAGCCAAGGCATATTGTGCTCGACTCATCCTATCTCTCTCATCTTGTGTCTTTAAACACATAGCCTTGGAGAGATGTATTCCATGTGACATGGGAAGACTTCTCCTCCTAGAATCTTCCATGCTAAACTTCTTTAGTACCCTGTCAATGTACACGCTATGGGAGAGTGCTAGCAACCTCCTGGATCTATCTCTATAGATCCTTATTCCCAGAATATAGGTTGCTTCTCCCAAATCCTTCATGGAGAAAATATTTTGAAAGCCATATTTTAATTAATTGCATCATGGGAACACAATTCCCTATGAGCCATATATTGTCCACATATAGGACTAAAAGGACCACCACGCTTCCACTAACCTTCTTGTAAACACAAGGATCAACTTCCCTTTTGTGAAAAATCAAACTTTTTGATCTTTTCATCAAAACATTGATTCTAACTCTAGGATGCTTGCCTTAGTCCATAAATGGACCTTTGCAAGTTGCAAATCTTATTTGCATGTTTATGAGTAACAAAACTGTCAGGCTGTGTCATATACACATCCTCGACCAGGTTTCCTTTAAGGAAAGCTATTTGTCATCCATCTGCCATAACCCAGAGTCAATGTCAGACATTGTCTCATCATAGGTAGTAGGCTCATCGTTCTCAACCAGAAACACATCTCCATGTGCCAAGATGAGAAATCCATATCTCTCTTGCTCGCGACGAACCCTCATTGACCTATGAGGTTCTTGTGTAGAAGGTTGGGGAGTTGACACAACATCTTGTGTCTGATCTTTCTCAGGTTCCTAGAGGGAAATATTTGTTTGTGGTTCGCCTCGAATCTCTTCGAGCTTAACATTCCTCCCACTAGCCACAGCATCTAAGAATTCCTTCTCAAGGAATACCACATGCTTGGCAACAAAACACCTTTTGTTCACATGGGTGGTAAAAGTAATATCCATTTGGATATCCCACAAACAGATATCTCGTCGATTTGGGTTATAGCTTATTACTGTCAACATGTTTAACATAAATTTGACAACCCCAAATCTTAAGGAAAGACGGATTTGACTTCTTTCCTTTCCATATCTTATATGGAGTCTGAGTAACTGATTTACTTGGAACCCTGTTCAAAAAAAAGATCGCGGTGAGGAGTGCGTATCCCCAAAATGAAATAAGGAGTTCAGCGCGACTCATCTGGACTGGACCATGTCCAACAAGGTCATATTCCTCCTTTCAGACACACCATTCATCTCTGGTGTTCCAAGTGGAGTCCATTGTGAGAGAATCTCATTCTGCTTCAGATGATTTAGAAACTCACTGTTCAAGTATTCACCACCTCGATCTGATCGAAGTACTTCGATACTTTTCTTAGTTTATTTCTCTACTTCAAATCTGAATTCTTTGAACTTTTCAAAAGCCTTAGATTTATGTCTCATAACCAAAACATGATCTATAATCAGTGAAGGTTATGAAGTAGATATATCCACCTCTAACTTGGGTGGACATGGGTCCACACACATCAATATGCACAAACCCTAGCACTTATGTAGCCTCCCTTTACTTTAAAAAGAGACTTAGTCATCTTGCCAAGTAAATAAGATTCGCAAGCACCATATGATTCATAATCAAATGTGCTAAGATATCCATCTCTATACAAGTTGGATGTGCTAGTCTCATTTATATGTCCAAGGCAACAATGCCATAAATAAGTGCTATTTAAATCATCTGATTTAAATCGCTTAATATTTATGTTATTGATAGGAGTATCAACATCAAGGACATACAAACCGTTACGTACTGTTGTTTTACCATAAAACAACTCATTTTTATAAAACGAACAATTGTTGTCCTTAAATAAAAATGAAAATCCATCCTTGTCAAACAAGAATTAGAAATTATATTCCTAGTCAAACTAGGATTGTAGTAACAGTTATGTAATTCCAATACAAGTCCTATGGGCAATGCCAATAAATAGGTCCCTACAACTAATGGAACAACTTTTGATCCATTTCCCACATGTAGGTACACTTCTCCTATTATTAATCTCCTCGTACTCCTAAGCCCATACACGAAAGTGTAAATATGAGCATTAGATCCAGTATCTAATACTCATGTGGACTGATCAGAAGTGGATAGATTAATTCCAATAACATAAATACCTGAAGTGTCATGAGTAGAACTCTTCTTACTCTACACCTCTCGGTTTATCACGGTGGAGATAGATTGCATCCTCTTTGCCCTTTTGGGTTTTTGATCTTCTGGACTTTTCCAAATTGCGCTATGGAAGAACTTTTCTTCCTTTTGGCTTTCTTACTCTTGGGCTTGCCCTTGTGCGCCTTCGGCCCTTCAACTAAGAGAACACTTCCCTTGGCCTATAATCAATTTTAAGCTCGGTCTCCCTTAGTATGGACAGCTACTCTCCAAGAGTCTTATCCATAACTTTTAGGGAGGGACTGTAGCACCAAGTTTGGGGTAAGTTTCTGCATCCATACCCAAGTTTAGCTCTGGCAACCTATTGATAAAACATACCATCTCCATGACATGCTTCTCAACAGATGATCCTTGAGCCTAGCCATGATCTCATAGGCATCATAACTCTTATGTGGCGACCTATGTTTCGGGGTCATGGCAGCCAAGATGATATACCAAGCGATGATCATATCACCCTTGTGCATCGCCTAGGCCTTATGTGCTACTATTTCCTTAACTGGTGGCTTCGTAAGAAGATAGCTCTCTATCGCATAAAGAATCTTATCATACGTGAGGACTATCCTCAAGATGATCTCCTAGTCATAGAAATTAGTCTCACTGAAGGTATAATTGCCCTCGAGTGTCGATCTTATCGACATGTTTCCAGACATTCTGGATCAACAACTGATAGAGATATTATTATAATCATATTGAATTACGAAATCATAAATCGCAAGAAGTAACATTTTATGATTGCTCCCACTATTTTCTACGAGTTTGCCACCCTCAAGACATAACTCGGGAAATCCCGTTGGAAGATTTCCTAGTGAGCTAGGATCCCATCTCCCCTCGCACAACCTTGAGTGACTCAACAAATTGTGCTAGGATCGATTAGGTAGGTACTTGCTACCAATTGCATCTCCATGCAACTCCTAGATTCATTGGGTTGACAACTCATTGCCAAGCACATCTTATGTGACTCCCAATCTTTGCCTCTATACTCAGTAAGGCCTTGAGTGACTCAACAAACCCCACTTTTCTAGTTAAGTCGGACCCACCATTCAGGGACATCTCATGGCCCATGAAACATAGGAATCATAGGTGACACATGACCTTGAGTGACTCAACAAATCAAGTGCCAGCTAGAAACCTAATGCTTCATAATGATGGAAGGCAAGTTGGCTTAATATTAATGAGGGATTTATTATTTATTTACTTAGGTCTCATCACATGCAATTAATCAAATTAATAATGCATAATAAACGACTCAAACCGGTGTATGGTATGGATAACTACGGCTAGCCCCCTCGAGCCATAGAAGGGAAGCTAGCGGGTCAAACCTAGGTGAAGAATCACATCTTGCTTCATAAGCACATTCTTCAATCAATCATTGGTCTTCGAATCTTGTCTTCAATTTGGCTCCATCTCTTGCTCTTCATACAAACTACAACTATCGCTACTCTATTCTATTCTACATACATTACATAGAATCAGAAACCCCGAGTTACATTCGGGGGGAGTGAGATGAGAAGAGAATGTACATCAGAGTATAAGAGAGGTAGGACACGCAGGCCCTATTTCAAAAACTAAATTTACAAGCATTCATTCCCAACATAAAATAAATGGTCGACTCGATCCATACCATACACCCATGCAATCAATCTAATTGATTCATTTAGATTATGTTAATTAATTGTCGCATTTAATTCAATCTTAATGAAACACTTTCAATAAATTGAAATTTTTTTATATTTTTGGAAAAAAAAAATTATTTTAATTGTGTTGGGCTTGGGCTCCATCCATTAGTCTAACTAACAAGGCTCAACAAGCCTTGGATCAACCAATGTATGTCAAACATACACTAGCAGCCCAATAATTAAAAAATAACCCAATTAATGGCCCTGACCCATTTTTAATCACGGCCCATAAGTGTCATACACTCATGGATCGGATAAAAATAATAAAAATAGCCAAACAATTTGGCTGGGCCCCACCAAAGAGAACGGAATGCACTGGGCCACCGAAGGGTCGGCCTGGGTGCTTCACGGGGACCCCCGGGAAGGGTCAAATCGAAGCCCGAGGGAGCGGGAGGGGCCGGGAGGCGGTTGGGCAGCATGTTAAACATGCTGCCAGGCCTGGGCGCGCATGGGCCGCGCGGCAGGGGCCGCTGGGGGGCGAGCGCGGCCCACTGGGGCCGCGCGGGGCGCGCAAAGCTGTGCGTGGGCAGCTGGGGGGCCGCGCGGGCCACGCAAGGCCGCGCGCGGGTCGCACCTGCGGGCCGCGCGCTGCTCGCGGGTCGAACCCGCGGACCGCGCGCGGGTCGCGTTCTCGCTCGGCCGTGCCTTGCGCGGCCGCGCATGAGGGGCCTGCGCGTGCGCGGCTGCGCCTGGGGGTGCATACGCGCGCGCGCGGCTGCGCCTGGGCGCGCCATGCGGGCGCACGGCCGCGCCTTGGCGGGCCCTGCGCGAGCCCAGGTCGCCCCAGGTCATGCCCAGCGCACGTGGGCCCCGCTCGGCCGCGTTTTTTGACGCCCTGGTGCATCCGTATGCACCCCGAACCCCGTTTTGCCCTTTTTCGTGTCATACACGATCTTTTGCCCTTCACCCAAAAACGTTTTGCAATCCAAAAATACAAACGCAACAATCATTTAATTATTTCACAAATAACAACATAACCGAATCCGCATGTAAGGAATTGAAATATTTCGACGATGTCTCTGATACCACTGAAAGTAAAGCAAGATCGCTACGGGGCAAGCAGCGTAGTTCAAAATTTTGAACCTTACCCCGATCCCGGCGATTGGATCAACGTCGAAATTAAATCATTCACAAACAAATAAAGAAATCTAACCTTTAGATTATCGAGTCATTCGCGGATTCAAGCCGTCCAAGCGTCCGGCCTCTAACTCGTGATACGCGACACGCATCCGTTGGCAAGGAGAGCGGAATAGGAGTGTTAGCTCCTTCTCCTTTGCGCGGCTTGTGTATGGACGGTAAAAGAATCGATTTTCAACTCTTGAAAACCAACAAAATAAAAGTGGCTTAATTTGGGCATCCCATAAAGGGCTATATATAGGGAGGCAACCTCCTAGGGTTTTCCAAACCCTAATGGACATGGATTGGGCTAGCCCATTAATCCTAGTCCAACTAGAGATTAAAGTGGCCCAAATCCATTTATAAAATATTTGGCCCAAATCTAATTTAAGCCCAAATATTTAATATTTAATATTTGGCCCAAATCTAATTTGGCCTAAATCTAATTTAGCCCAAATATAATATTTATTATTTAATATTTGACCCAAATCTAATTTAGCCCAAATATTTAATTTAATTTAATATTTAGCCCAAATACTTTATTTGGCCCAAGTATTAAATTAAGCCCAAATTATTAAATTAGAATCTTCTTTTCTAATTTAATCATTAAGTTAGAAACTACTTTCTAATTTAATCAATTGCTATTTTTAGGAAACTCTTTCCATTATGACGACTCCTCGTCATATCGACGTCATTACGTCTATTTGTTCTTTTTCCGTGAGAACCTACGACGGCAAAACTTCTTGCCGAAGTGTCCCACTTAACCATACGTCCACTCTCCTGGTTTAAGCCAGGGACCGTGCCTATTGCGTATGACTCATTAGGCTTCCGAATATGTTGGCAATGTGTCGGTACAAACACATAAGACAAGATTGGCCTCTAGCAAGGCATCATGCCTACCCAATTATTCAGAAGGATTCATAAACCACAAATAACCTTTCACGAGCATAGTTACCATGTAATTCGATCCTCTCGTCAATATATCTTATGTGATCTCAAGTATGGCGATGTGTTGCTTGATAACGATCACATGAGTTTTCTTCAGTCTTCTGGATATCTTCACTTAATAGAAAGTAAATCAATAACTCCTTATTGATCTCTTTTACCATGGCCATGGATTTAAAGTGAATATCCACCGAGGGCGCCTTAGATACATCATCCTCTATCAAGGGATAGACGAGTCCCATCTTGGTTATGCACCCATCTCTATAAGCTTCACGATATGCCCAACGATCGCCCACGTGCAGCCTTTATCTAGGCCCATCGAAACGATGTCAAAGCATATAGGTCTTCTTATGAGATGACCGTGACAACCTCAGGTCCAAGGATTAGTTATACCCATCTCGTATGAGAATTCCATCAACATATAACCAAAATAGATTCTCATGGCGAGTCGTGTCCAGTGACAAGTTCTCCAACATTGGTCACCTATGTACTTGTCTAGGCATCTCCATGCCTATGGGTGTGAGACCCCCATTGCTATCACATAGCAAAAACATAGCACATACAAGTCTTACCGCAATTGTCAATGTCCATTCTTGACATTGCTACAACTTGGGACGTTTAATGATGTCTAGAAACTGTGATGCATCATCTCACATCTTTATAGATTATTCACAGTATACATCATATGGACTTCTATCTAGTTTCATTCGGTTATTACAATAATAACAAGAAACTAATAGAATGACTTCTTGTGAATTTGAATAACTCTTTATTCAAATAATAACATGATTACAATTGTCAGTGTACAACATGCCCAATCTGATTGGGTCTAAAGCACCTACACTAACAGTAGGATCATGGCATAAAGTAACATAGGTAGAATTCTAACATGAAACATCATGGTCATAATCATAACCGAGATCAGTATAATCTACATAAGTGACAAACTCCTACCATAACATGGATAAGGCACACTCTGGTAGCCTTACTACTATATAGTCTTTGGGACTCATCTGATGCTCTAAGCACAACACCCATTATCTTACGGTATCACACATTCATGTCATAAGGAAACCCACTCTAGGCCTATAAATCCCATCCATTCTTCAGCACTGGCACCTGCTTGTGATGCCACACGCCAGGTATGCAGTGGCCACATCACAACAGTGCCTTCCATCTGCTCTCAACTCTACGGCACTAGCACCTAATTATGATACCACATACCCCGTATGTAGTGGCCCCATCATAGCAGTGCTCTCAAATTGCTCTCAACTCTACAATACTAGCACCTACCTATGATACCACACGCCTCATATGCAGTGGCCCCATCATAGCAGTGCCCTAAATCCGCTCTCAACTCTACGGCACTAGCACAAGCCAAGTATCATATGTTGTTGTGGGACTCAAACCCACATTCTTACGCATCACAAAATATGGTTGATGTGGGACTCAAACCCACAGTTTTATGTATCATAAGATATGGCTGCTGTGGGACTCAAACCCAAAGTCTTACGTATCATAACATAGGGTTGCTATGGAACTCAAACCCATAATCTTACGCATCATAAGATATGGCTGTTGTGGGACTCAAACCCACAGTCTTACACATCATAAGATATGGTTGTTGTGGGACTCAAACCTGCAGTCTTATGCATCAGAAGATATGGCTGATATAGGACTCAAACCCACAGTCTTACGCGTCATAATCACAAGTGCATACTACTACCATAGTCTACACATGCGTGTGAATTCATACAGTTCCTCTTATCTCTTCCCAGAATTGTAATAACAACCACGGAGTATACTTGGACATCTTCTTCCACATCCAAATTCACAAATCATTTCTCTAGGGGTGTATCCACACATCATAAAAGAACATCCATGAATTATACCTCCCAATTCACATCTCTAAACAATCCACTTCCCAACTCATTTACCAACCCTTACATGCACATTTAAACCCCAAAAACTTCCCATTTAAGTCATATTTTCATAATGCTCTCCAAACACAAGTTCCCATATGGCCCAATACTGGCACATCGTCATTCTCAAACAAGCCCATCACGAATCCTCAATTCTCCTAACGCCTCGCCATTAATGCCTAATTGTTCTCATGAACATATAAACATGTTTTTGGACCAAGAAAAAATCACTCAAAACTTGTCCAAACAATTCAAATCCTATGCCAAATCAAAGCTTATCGAGTCTAGTTTACAACGCATCGAACTAATCTCAAATCCATTTTTTTTTACTAAAAGTTATGCCTAAAATAATAAAGCATGGGCAAGTTTCCACAGGGCAAAAACTGTCGATAGTCTCCCGAAAACTGTTGACAGTTCGAAGTCGAGAACCACCCCGAAAGCCCTCAAAACAAACAAGATAAACACAATTTCTCGTACCAACTACATCCTAACAACAAACACATCATTCCTTGTGAAAACATGGGAAGAAACATGTCCCCATCTAGATGATATGAATGGCTAATTGAAATTTCAAAGAAAAATACACGAGACGCAACCAATCGGGTTTTCTCCAAAACCCCTTCCAAAATGAAGGGTTTTCAAATTTTCACCCACAAATGGGCATTTCAAAGACTTAAGTTTTCCCACATCAAGGATCCTAGATGCAAACTTGCCATTTAAGAAGAAGATAGAGAGAACTCGCCTTGCTTTTATGGAATGAGTTTGAAGAAGAGGAAGCACCACAAGCTTCGGCCTTCAAGGCTCCACCAAAGCTCCTTAATCTTGGCCACCAATTCCTTTCTTAAAGCCCCAAGTAGAAGAAGAAGAGATTGGGAGTAAAGGAGGAAGAAGAGAGGAACGGGAGAGAGATAAAGGAGAGAATAAGTTTAGTTTTCTCTCTAAGGCATCCTTTTATACCACTGCCCCATTCTCATTTTGCCCTCAACAATTCTACATATGACCTCCTAGTCCTTTCTCCCTTTTTCGTTTCCTTAATTAATTGAAATGTCATTTATATAAACATTTACAACACTCAAACACCCATTCCAATTAATATCTCAAAATTTCACCCACATAACGATTTTACATACATGCTGTAATTAGTCGTGGGTCCCATTTTTTACAAAGTCAAATCTTTGACTTCCCACCAAAAGATACCACACAGAATCCTTCAAAAATTATGGCTTAAATAAAACAAATATTTCATTCCCTTACATATCTCTCGAACCCACTAACGAGTCGTTACATGTAAAGCCATTGTACCTGTAATATGCTAGACTAGAGGACTATGGTCCAGCAAAGCAGGTAATAAAGGTTTACGATTAAGCTACAAAGGCAGTCCCACCCCATGAAAAGTTAAGCATGTATGAGATCTACATAACTCGTGTTGCAAAGATATTTGGGGTTCCAAAAATAAGGGAAATATATGAACAAACTATAGATTGTAGTCTTTTAGAGAAATATGTGAAATCCATGTGCATGAAATATGCTGAGCTTGAGAAGAGCCTGGGAGAAATCGATCTTGCCCGTGTGATATATGTGTATGTATCTTAGTTTGCAGATCCACGATCAGACCTTGATATCTGGAACAAATGGAACGAGTTTGAGGTTCAGCATGGAAATGAATACACCTTCAGAGAAATGCTACACATTAAATGGAGTGTTATTGTAAACTATAGCTAGGTAGGTTACACTTCTTTCTTTTCATCAGTTTGTTTATTCCCTTGGCTATTTTTGTGGATATGATCCATTTCTTTCAAGCATTACTTCATTTCAGAGAGTCATAACTATTAATATTAGGGCCTTAATGCTAGATTTAGATGGCATCTAAAAATTGTAATTATGGGACTAATGATGTAATTTTTGCAAATATAATAAAATATGATTTCATATTTTAAGGTCATATTTTCATTCATAACTCTCCAATCAGTTATATGAATGAACCTGTAATGACCTGTTAGTGGGTCTAGGCTTTATTAGTAATTTATTTTGGGCATTTGAGTTTTTGTCTTAATTAATTAATTTTTGAAAATAATTTATGTGTTGATAAGGGAAAAATTAACGAAAATAATATTTTTGTGGGATGATAAATGTAGTGAAATTAAAATTGATAAGCCCATATAAATGAAATTTAAATGTGTGGAAGAGTCCAAAATTGTGGGCTAAATGGGTTTAGGCCTAATATGAGTGGGCACTTGATTTGAACTTGGGCCCATGTGTATAATAATGTGGGTTGATATAAGAAAAGGAAAAAGGAAATGAAAAAGGGGAAATTACCTAAAGGGGTAAGATATTTTAGTTTGTGTGTGTGTGCAAGTGAGGGCAATTGTGGAAGCAATGAAAAGAGAGTGATGGGAGCAGTTGGGGGGCAGACGTGCATGCCATAGCCCTCTCATTTCTTGTCTCCTTCTTCCTTCTTCTTCTCATTTTCTTCCTCCTTCTCCCAACTCTCTCTGCTCTCTCGTTTCTTCTTCTCTATTTTCTTTTTCTTTATTTCCTTTTTCTTCTCTTTTTGGTGGTCTAGAAGCTCAAAGGAGTAGGGTTTTTTGCAACTAGTTTCTTCTTCTTTTCTTTCTTCTCATTGGCAAGAAACTCTAAGGCAAGTTCTTCTTCTTTGGTTTCTCTTCAAATGAAAGTTCCTACTCTCATTTTCCTTTCAAGCAAACCTCCATTATCTATCTCTTCTAAATGATGGTTGAAATGTCTCTTTTGTATAAATGATCATGAGTTTTGTATCATGGGTTTTGTGTCTTGTTGTAGTCTTCAAAACCATTTTTGTAGTTATTGGGTTTTTCTTCCATTTCATTCAAATTGTACGGATTCTTCTTAAGATGATATTGAGTCCCAATAAAAGTCTCCATGGGGTATATTCCATCCCATTTTCTTCAAGGAATTGCAAATTGGGGGTTAGGAAACCAGCCTTGGGAGTTTTGGTGTGTTTGTTATTTTTCATTTCTGTTGTGACTTTGGTCGACTAAAATTATCGCTTCGATCGACCTAAGTCATCCAGCAGCTTGTGGGTATCTTCGATCGAGGGTTTGGTCGACCTAAGATCATGGATTAGCTTTCTTCCCATCTTCAATTGACCTAAGTTGAATTTTAGTCGACTGAAGCTCAAAATCCTGCATTCTATCCAACTTCAGTTGACCTAAGTCACTTAGTCGTTTTAGTCTTCGGTCAGATTGCTCACCTAGCACTCTTTTGGGTATTACTTTTTGTGTAGATATCCAATTCATAAACCGTTTAGTGAGTTAAAAACTAGACTCGATAGACTTCGATTTGGTATAAGATTTAAGCAATTTGGACAACTATTGAGTTTGTAAGAGCCCTTTGAAATGCAAGTTGAATCCTTTTAATCGTTAAATTATGTAAGTCAAGTGGTTATGAGATGGAAATGTGTGGCTATGTGTAGGTATGAGTTAAGTTGTGAAGTGCACATAAATGTTCGAATGCATTGAATTGTACCTATACTTGAATGATAATAAATATTAAACGATTTGGGTATGACAATAAGTGATCATGTAGGTACATTGTATAATTCTAGTGGTGTGATTAGTATGTAGTTATGCATGGCATTATACATATCTCATATTGAGTTGTATAAATGTTAATGATGTATATATATCCTTGGTTTGGTGGCCATACATTTGACACTATTCTAAGCCAAGATCCTTTTGGGCGAGGCGGTCAAGCATCATCGTGAGCCAAGATCCCATTCGGGCGATGCGGTGAACAGATAGTATGTTATTATGTGGATACTCGTCACACTTGTTAGATATCTATGCAAGCAAATTGAGCCCTTGGTGTCATCTTGATTTTATGTGAATCTTAGAGCCATATATATATATATATCTTTTGATCATTGAGCATGATATGTTGTGATAAATATGTGAGGAGTCATATCATTATGTGTGTGATTTGTTATTTGATGAGGTTGGTTGTATGCCTCGATTCATTAATAAGAAATTGTGTTGTAACAAAAATAGTTTCATTAGAAGGCATGTTTCAAGCAATTGTAAGAGTTGCGGGTAGATGGTCTTTTCCTTTCTATTATATCCATGCCTTCTTTTGTGCTTTCATTGCTATATACTTGCTGAGCCTTGTGGCTTACCTTACTTTCTTTTTTTCATTCCAAGTAAGGGAAAGACAGTAGTGGAGGGCGAGCCCAGTAAGGCTAGAGCCCAAGGGTAGATGTGTACAGAGATGTCCCAGCTAAGAGGTTCTTGGGAGTATTTTTTAGAGGGCATTAGATTGAGAATTTAGTTTGTAATTTACATTGATTACCCATGTATTTTATAATATGGTCATTGTGCCCAGTTGGATATGTAAATCCAATTATGGTTGAACTATATTATTTTGGCTCCTGATATTCATTAAGCAAGGAAAAAGAAATGTGTGTCCATGTTTCATTTGAGTTATTGTATCTGTATCCATCTTGAATGGACTTTCTCTTGGACTTTCTATACTAACGGGTAAATCCGAGAGCGGGCCCTGACAGAACCCTTAGATTTTCTAATGATAGTCTTATTCTTAAGTGTTAAGAATATGTGACAAAGACTTTCGGATTACGAATTTCTTAAAAATATTTTTAGTCTTTAAATTTCTTAGAAAATGACTATTATTAATCAATTACGAACTGGCACATGGGTTATTACCTTTAATTAGTATGAGATACTAATGATAAATGATGGTGAGTCACATGTCATAATTCATGAGATTGATATAGTGAATATGTGAGTAGGTGTTAGTTGAATATATACTGAATGTGATATAAGTGATAGATCACATGGATGAGAGGATCTATGATCTGTCTCTAGCTTCGATTGTGTTATTGGTCCTTAGACTGAAGGCAACATTGTAGCTGCCCTCTCCCAGATAATCCCACTAGCATAGGAAATCCGAAAGGAGGTCGTCACAAAATGGGTACAGAAATAATAACTCGGATTTATCACCAATTTTAAATTTTTTTTTCTTTACTTGCTCACTGGTCATCAAGAGCCAAAATAAAACATCTCCACATTTGCTCACTATCAATAGGAGCTCAAAATAAATATTACACACCTTTTACCTTATCATCTTGGGCTTACCGCCCATACATTTTTCAAATAAAAGGGCACTAAGGTTCTAACATCAAATTGAACCCTCTATTTCATGCCCTCAACATTACACCCATAGATCTTGAGACTGGAACATCCCTGTACACAACTAAACCCAAGCTCTAGCCTTATTGGACACACCCTCATCAATAACTTATCCCTTACCTAGAATGACAGGAATAAACAAGGTGAGCCACAAGACTTAGCAAGTATATATTACAAATAAAGACAATAGAGTCAAGGCATGGATAAACCAAAATGGAATAGACCCGACTTCCCAAGTACGAGTAGCGTTTCCCATTAGATCCTATCATTATTATCATTTCCATGCCTTTGTCATTATGCATTTCATGCATCATTTCATTTCTCAATCATTATGATCATTTCCATGCCATGGTCAATATGCATTTTATGCATCATTTCATTTCTCATGAATATATAATTTTCCATGCAGCATATCGGCCCTCAAGGCCTTTCATTCACATGCATGCATACATATACATAGAAAAATCATTTAGCCATTCACTTGGCTTGAGCATCGCCTACCGGGTTTATGGCCACCTTACTCGCGTCAGGCGCTCTTTAAGATATCCTTTTCTCACCCCGCGGTACATAGTCGCCGCGTAAAATAATAAGTGCGCAAATAATAATACTATGCAATGCTTATGCAGGTTTCAAGTAAACACATCAAACATGTTTCATTATTAGCAATGTTCTCCTTATAATCATCATGCGCACTTAGCCACTTCAAGATTATATCCTCACATGAGCCAATGATATTTTCATCATATGATTTGGCATCATTCATTGAGATTCATTTCCATACCATAAATAATAATACCATGCAATGCTCATGAAGGTTTTCAAGTAAACATATCGACATGCTTCATTATTAGGAATGTTCTCATCATGATCATCGTGCACACTTAGACATTTCAAGATTTTATCCTCACATGAGCTAATGGTATTTTCATCACATGATTTAGCATTATTTATTGGGATTCATTTTCATACCATTTCTCAAGGTCAAACAAGTTGATTACATGAATTCACCATTAAAAACTCATGATTTTCATTTTTAATTCTCATCATTAATTAACTTCCCCATTTTTGGAACACATATATATCCGCGAGATGATTTCAAAGCCAACTAAAACATCACAAGAGCTTTGGGGAAGAATTACAAGCATTAGAAAAGAATCGGACCAAAAAGAAAGAATTAATGCATTCTGCTGGTTGACCGAAGGAAAGAGTTAGTCAACCGATGAAGAAGACTTAGTCGACTAAATAGGGACTTGGTTGACCGAGTAAAAACACTTGGTCGACTAACAGAAGCTAATTTACCCACTTGGTCGACTAACAGCCCACTTGGTCAACTAACATAAGCTAAATTACCCACTTGGTCGACCAATAGAGAACAAAACACATACTTGGTCGACCGACTAAAACACTTGGTCGACTAATCAGAGAACAAAACATATACTTGGTTGACTGATATAAATACTTGGTCGACCAACAGAGGCCTGAAACTTAAAAATAACAACGATAACCCACAAAACTCAACATCCCAAGCAAGATACACCAAACCTTGCTTCTCTAACATTCCTAATCAATCAAGTGTCATTCCTGTGAGAATTTAGGGTGAACTAAACCCTAACGAAAACTCTCAAAAAGACCCACCAATGATAAAACACCAAGTTAAGGAAATGAGAAAATAATCCACCAATCAATATAAACTCATAATTAGATCTTCTAATAAAATAGAAGATTCGAATACAAGGGACCAAGAAGGAAACCAACTTGACCCAAGAGGAAAAGAACCCAAGCTTACATTAATAAGGAAAATCAACATGAACTTGGATTGAAACAACATAGAATGAACAAGAAATTGCATTTAGAATTAGAACTTGCCATGTAAAAGAAATAGAATAGAACTTGCATAACCAAAAGAAATGCAAGAAGAACTTGTCTTAATGATGCTCGATCCAAAAGGAAGAACAACCAGCTGCAACTTCCTCCTTTGAAGCTTCAATGGAGATCGACAATGGTAGAAGAAGAAGAAGAAAAAGGAGAAGAAGATGAAGAAGAATAAGAAGAAGAAGATAGCCGATCGGGAGAAGAGGAAAGGAAAAAGAAAAAGACAAGGAAAAGAAAGAAGTATGGGGGAGGGATGGCCGCCCATCAGCTTTCCAACCACCCCCTTGGCCAAATTACAATTTTGCCCATCTCTTTTACACACACACCACAACTCATTAAACCCATTTTGGTCTTTTACCTCTTTTTCTCTTCTTTTTCATTTTCCTTTTTACTCCAAAATACTCATAAATTCATTTATAATAATACCCATTTATGAAATTCCCATTTCACCCTTACTTTTCACACACACAATGAACAACATCAAGCTCTCATTAGACTTTTCATAATTCATTCATTTTGATTAATTAAAATACACAAATCTTTATGTCATGGGCCCAATGCCCATTTCATTAGCCCAACACAATGGCCCCAATATATATTCTTAGGCCCAAGGGCTTCTCAACCTCATTCTTAAATAAAGCACAACCCAAAACAAATGGTTTCAACCCAAGTTTTCTTTAAAAGCCCAATCCCTTAAATTAGGCACCTCACAATATTTATAACATCTAATTCTTCAGGCTAATTTATCACACATAGAAAATCATAATTCCAATAAAACTCTAGACCCACTAACGGGTCATTACAAACATAGTTGTCTTGTATATCGGTGTTAGGGATTTTTCGTTGTTAAGAACCATCCGGTTATTGGGTGAGAGATGCATTGTGTGGTTCTTGTGTAGTGGCATATGGGTGCAGGTGATTTCTAATGGGATTCGTCGACCTCCAGTGTGAGGTGAACATCTTAAGCGATCAATGGTGGTTGTGGTTGTATAAACCCCTGGCCAGCGTACACATGATTGAAAATGTGTTTCTAATGTCAGAAGGTGTTTGGATGTGTCATCTCGATCACACCACACTAGATCTAAGCATAACTATTGAGTTAGTGAGTTTGATCAATCCATGACTCTCACTCGATTGTGATGTTAATAGATAGAAGGATTATAGTACACAGGAATCGGAACCCCAAATAGCTTCTCAAGAAGTATGACTTCATTACTAGTAGGATTGCCTTGACATAATGTTAGTTGTCACTCAAGGTCTATCGAGATACATCGGGGAGATGGATAAATCCTCATTGTACACCAAAGTGTTTGATTTTCGTCAAAGAGTTTGATGTGTCACGATTGCTACTTAGTGGTGAACCTAAAAGATCACACACATATTCGAGTGTAGTACTTGACTAAGCGAAGAAAGCTGTAATCTTCATTAAGAGTTAATGATTTTTGCCGAGATATTAACAATGAGAATGGTTCTCATTGGGTAATTAATTCTAGTATAATATTTTATGTAATAGTTATACATGTATTATATTATATTGAGAGAATTAATTTAAATGCAATATATGGAAAATAAAAGAGAATTTTCATTATCTATATAATATATATGATATATAATATTATTATATGGAAAAGAAAAGAACACTTTCAATATATAATATATATGATATATTTAAAAAAAAACACACTACCATTATATATAATATGTGATGATATATTATGTTGAAAATAAAATAGTCATCTCCTCTTATAAATAAATGATCATAGAGAGAATTGAAAGAGTGTGAGAAACATTTGGCCATTTAGAAGTTGTTGCTGTATTTTCTCTTAATCACAAGCTCTCTTCCTTTTCAGTCTAGTTGGAATTCTCTTAACCATTACTCTCATTTTTCTCTTGATTCCATTGTTGCTCTTGATTTCATCTCCTACATTTAGCTTGACTAGCACATAAACTAAGTTATAGGATTCATTCTTTACCCAAAACGTGGACTAACTAGGCCCCTCATGCTTTTTGAGGGACAGTTCGATCTAACTGCTTATCTGTTCAGCAACTGTTGGTGTGCAACTGTTGTTGTCTCGAAAGAGATTCGCGCCTCTACATCGGACTTCAAACCACCATGAAGTATATATGCTAAACCGACTATGGCATGGTTTGATTTGTGTTGCATATGGTTATGGGCAACCGAATCTTGCAAAGAAGTCTTGAACTTATTTCCACTACATTCTTATTTATGTTTTTAAAAAAAATTAAAAATTAAAAAATCATTACATCGATATACCAAGAGTTAGCATTTTCTTTCAATAACTTCATTGATTCAATGGCCTTTGTACATCTTGTTCACAAGCAACTTCAGCCATTCTTTTTCTGGGGCAACATCCATTAGGATCAAATCATTACAAGAAACTGAATAAAAATTTAAATTATAAATTATAGTTTATAAATTATAATTTTGCCTCCCTTTAGATAGATAGTAATTGGTTTTGTAAAAGGATTTTGAAACTGGGTAAAAGCAATGTTGTCATGGAACCTAGTTAATGTGTTTTCTTTCTTTTATTTATTTCTTGTCAAGAAAATATTTGTAAGATATTGGTATATTTATATTCTTATTCCAATTGCTTGTGTTATTTCAATTACCAAAAGTTTTGGTCCCATTTGGCAGGGTTTCCTTTAAGTTTTTAGTTTCAATTTTCATTATTTTGAAAATGAAAACAGAAAATGGCGTTCAATTAGATTTTTTTTTTTTTTTGTCTATAATTCTCAAAATTTTGAAAATAGAAAAAGGTATTTTCACAATTTTGATTTTGTTTTCAATTTCCCCCCTTTCCCACAAAAAACAAAATGCAAAATGCAAAAACTGAAAACAAAAAACTAAAACTAAAAAGCAAACACACGAAATTGAAATAAAAATTGAAAACTCTTTATCAAACCGGGCCTTGGATCTATAATTTTTTGTTTGCAGTTGCTCTCTTAACTAATTGTGACAAAATTTTGTTCTCATTTCCCAAATTCACTACATCCTTCCAGAACACTTGATGCAAAAGGACAAGCCAAATCTAGACGAAACAATGAACGCGTTGAAAAAGGCCGAGGTTCCAGAAGACGAAATGGTTGCTTTAGCGCCTGCAGCCGCAACCAATGACACTGCCACCAAAAATGGTGCTAGGAAATTGGGATTTGTCAACGCTGGGGTGGAGTCTAAGACAGATGGTGGAGTAAGAGTCATTGCAAATCATGAGGATATTGAGCTTCCGGAGAAGAGTGACTTGGAAGAGGGCGAAAAGTAGAGATTGCCTAGAAAAACGTCCCCTCTGTCGTGTTTGGTGGTTTAGTCAGGAAGCGCGACGAGGCTGATGAAGATGGTACTGGAGATGACACTACTGTTGCGAAAGATAAAAAGGGATCTTCATCTGCGTGCCCTGGAGAGAATAAAAGGCTCATACGGGTCGGATAGTGAGTTAATCGGGTTGGAAGAGCTCGCTCCATCAAATATATATCGTGGGTAAAAAATGTTTTTGACAGGTTTCAGTACTAGCCACCAGCCTCAGCAGAGTGCTGGCAGTATGTAATTTAGTATGGTAGATTGAATAGCCACTTTGTCTCGTTTGAGAATTATATTAAATGTTGATTTCCATCTTATGTTATTTTCACTGCCTTAATTTTCCCTTTCATTTTGTATATGCTTCTTTAGGATTAAGTAATTTTTTTGACACTTCTTGCATTAAAATTAAAAAGTATTACTCTTCACCAAGAAAATTACATTCGAAGAATGGTTATGTTATGTTATTGCCAAGCAATGTAAGAATTGTGGGATCTTCTTATAATTGATGGGCTTTGGTATGATAAAATTGAGTTACTTTCTTAGAAATTTAATTTGTGAAAAAGACATAATATAATATATCTCTTAAATTTAATTTAAGGGATATTTTTTATAATTAAAAAAATTAAGAGTAATTATTGAAATTTACCCAACTTTTCAAAATTCTCCCTCTTTATTTAGTGAAAAAATATTAGTTTAAGAAGGGGTGAATTAAATTTCCCCAAAAATTTACTATTTATTGGCACAAGAAATAAATGTAACAATATAATAAATAAAGAGAGAGAGAGAGAGAGAGAGAGAGAGAGAGAGAGAGAGAGAGAGAGAGAGAGAGATTGCACAATTGATTATAGTGGTTCAACATTAATGTCTATGTCCATTACATTTACTCTTCATCAAAAAATTTCAAAATTCATTCTGAGTGCTTCATTTGAGAGTGAGAGACGAACACTATCCTCAGAAATAACTTTTCATGGGCTTAACTATAATCTCACTTTGTTTATAATGCTTTTTCAATTTATGGCTAAATCAATAACCTGCATAATACAAGACCGTTTGGTTTCAAAGTGAAGCCTTTGACACTAATTCTCTCTCAAGGATATGAATAAAAATATAGCACTAATGAGAGGAATACCTAGTTAGACAAAAAGTAGGATGAAATTGATATAAAAAAAGAAAAAGAAAAAAGAAAGCAGTTTTGTGTTTTTCTATTGTTGAGAATGTATTAGCAATGAAAACTCTTGCCTTTTTATTTGCTCTTTTCTTTTATTCTCCTTTACTCTTTGTGTCTTTTTTGTTCTCTTTTCTTGTCCTTTTTTTTTTATATATATATTTTCGAGCTCCAAACCTTATATCTCAAGTTGATTTGAATTTTGAATATGGAGAACAAATAGCTTTTATGCAGGCATAACATATAGTTTTTATTTTTGCAATGCAAATCAAGTTAGAATAAGAAAAAACAAATAAAACATGTATATTTCCATGTACAAAGACTTTTAGAGAATTTAATGTTGTTCAGATGTCATTAAATGTACTTGGTCAGCATTAAAAGCAGTTGGTTAGCAAAAAAAAAAACAGTTAGTTAGCATTAAAAGCAATCTAATAGCTAAAACATTTGAGTTTAAAGTTTCATAGACCGTATTACTTGAGTAATGTATAGATGTTACCCTAATAATGTTCAAAACACATTTTGAATTTCAAAATTGGAGGTAACTCGACTAATATATCATATTACTCAAGTAATGTTTGGAATATATTGACAAGTTTACAAGTTATTCAAGTAATGTATAAGGTTATTCGAGTAATGTATAGGACTTCTCAATTTCTATGATGGTTACTCGAGTAATGTTTAATAACATTACTTGATTAATGTTTTAAAGCCCTTAGTTTCTTAGCACAATTACTCAAGTAATGAAGTTTGATACTTGATTAACATTTTTAGTGAAAGATTAATCAAAGTTTCTATGTGTAATATTCAACCAACACATTGGCAAACACTTGAAATTTCTATCTTTTCATTATATTCAAAACTTCTTCTAATATTTTTCAAACTTCATATATTATTTATTTTGACTTAAAAATATAAGAGTTTAAGAAAATTTGTTTCTTGGGATGATGTTTAAACAGTTAACGTATGTGTTTAAACACTTGTCGCACGTTTTTGTCAAGTATCAAAATATTAAGTTGCGGATCATGCAACGAATTCAACACTTAGCAAAAGAATAGTTTTTTCCTACTACCAAAGTCGTGGGGTCTTTTTGGAATTGTTATGTTACGAGTGTAGTATTGTATTTTATTATATTGTGTTGTAAAAACTAAAATTGATAAACTAGTATTTCAAAATTGAGTATGGTGTAACTTGTGTTGTGCTTATCAATATTAAAAACAAGTCTTATGTTTTTAATTAATATTTTATTGTTGTATTGTAGATATATATGTAAATTGATTAAAAATATATTAATTATCAACAAAACAATCGTGGTACTTATCAACAAAAAATATTTCTTTTTATAATAAGGGTAATTATGAAAAACAAAATACCAACATCTGCTCAAGTTCTCAACTTCAAAACTATTTTTAAAATTTGGAATTCTATTATCGAAGAGACATCAGGAGGAACGAATGTAAAGGCTATGATGGTTGATGGAAGAAGATAGAAAGGCGATGGTGGAGGACGAGATCTAATGGGGTGAGCTAGGCGTCGTCGTTGGAGGCTGTAGACAGTGGATTTCTCATCAATGTGGGAGATTGTGGTAGCGTCCACCGTACCAATGTGAAGGAGCACGCTGTAGGGCTACTAACGCTACAAAAACGAAAATGCTAACTTTGAAGGACAAGTGACAACTTGTTCTTGTTTATATTACACTATTCTTATTGGGAGAAAAATGTCATGATGTTCGTGTCAAATAATATTTGTTTAATGTGGACAATGTGAAGGAGCACGCTACAGGGCTACTAACGCTAAAAAACGAAAATACCAACTGTTGAAGGACAAGTGACAACCTGTTCATCTTACAGCATTCTTATTGGAAGAAAAATGTCATGATGCCCGTGTCAAATAATGTTTGTTTAATGTGGATAATGTGAAGGAGCACAATGCAGGGCTACTAACGTTGCAAAAATGAAAATGCCAACTGTTGAAGGACAAGTGACAACCTGTTCATATTACACTATTCTTATTGGGAGAAAAATGTCATGATGTTCGTGTCAAATAATGTTTGTTTAATGTGGACAATGTGAAGGAGCACTCTGCAGGGCTACTAATGCTAAAAAACGAAAATGCCGACTGTTGAAGGACAAGTGACAACCTGTTCATCTTACACCATTCTCATTGGAAGAAAAATGTCATGATGCCCATGTCAAATAATGTTTGTTTAATATGGATAATGTGAAAGAGCACGATGCAGGGCTACTAATGCTGCAAAAACAAAAATGCCAACTGTTGAAGGACAAGTGACAACCTGTTCATCTTACACCATTCTTATTGGGAGAAAAATGACATGATGTCTGTGTCAAATAATGTTTGTTTAATGTGGACAATATGAAAGAGCACGTTGTAGGGCTACTAACGCTACAAAAACGAAAATGACAACTATTGAAGGACAAGTGACAACCTGTTCATCTTACACCATTCTTATTGGGAGAAAAATGTCATGATGTCTGTGTTAAATAATGTTTGTTTGATGTGGACAATATGAGGGAGAAGGTGTGGACCTCACCCCCCAAACACTTGTTTTTTTTGCATATTAGCATAGGACAAACTAGATGCAGACAAAAAAATAGATTTACGTATGAGGATGCTCTTACTTTTCAAAGAATTTTTTCACTTGGCCATGCCACTACTTGTTTGGGACGTTAGTATCACTTTAATTACAAAAAAGTAAATATTATTATTTTTAAACTAAAAAAATAAATTTACATGCTAAAAAAATAAAATGATTGTAATACCTTAATTAATTTTTAATAATTATACAAAATTTTATTATTAAAAATTAAAATACCAAACTTAACTTTAAATGGAGAAAAGTTACTCTAATTGATGATTTGAGAAGAGAAAATACAAGGGAAAAAAAGACAAAATATAACTGGATAATAATAATTATATTCTTTTGTTTTATTCTTTCTTTTATAAAATTTTTTTTAGAGATCGTTTAGTTGACCTTTTATTTTCAATTTTATTATTTTAAAATAAAAAAGAAAATAATTTATTTGCATGCTTATTTTAGCTTTCAAAAATTTTATGAAGATTTGAAAAAATAATAGAAACAATGAGTAAAAGAAAATTGGCTTTTAAATATTATGATTGCTTACAACACAATTTGTTGCGGGAATCAAACTTATAGCAATTTTTGGGCATTGTTGTTATCAAAAAGCAAAATAATTTTTAACATTTGAAATTATAAACACATATAGTTAGGGGTGTGCAATCGGTTATAACTGAACCGAATCGCCCGAAAATTACGAACCGAACCGAATCGACCAGCATATAATAACTGAACCGAACCGAACCGACTAACCCTACTAACCGAACTAACCGAAACCCAAATCGTAGTAACCGAACCGAACCGAAAACTGAACCAACCTAGAATATAAGAGACTGAACATCTGTTACTGCCGGCCACCTGGCCGGCCGATGATTCCAATGATCGAAACCGATCATTGGATTCCCCCAACCATGGTGATTCATATATCAAAAAATGAGTTTGATCGAATGGTTGGTTTTTTGTAGATCTAAAAATTAATTCCATAGTTAACAAACTCAAACAAGTTTCTGGAAAAATAGAAGTAACCAAAAACTTACCGAAGGGCGAGCATAGTGGTGGAAATCGGATGAGAAAGAGATGCACTCGTCGTAGGCGTTGAAGTCGGTGTTGCTGTGTGACTGTGTCAGAGGTCCAAGTCGGTGTAGAGAGGAAGCATCGCATCGGCATTGACGACGACATCGGAGGGGGCGATGGTGCCGTCGTGCAGGAGAGTCGGAGACGATGGGGGGAAGCAAACGGAAGGACTAAGGATCGGTTCGGTCCTTCCACCTTCTGGGTCTTCTCTTCTCTCTGATCTATGAAGTACGAAGCCTCGAATAGGAAGAGCCTTCGTCTTCGTCTTCTCCATCGGTGACGGCGATGGCGACGTCTTCTCCAGCGGCCAGATCTGGGATGAAATGAAGTGGTGAGGGAGAAGGAGAGGAAGAGAGAGAGTGACGAAGAGAAAATGAAATGGCAGTGAGGCATGGGGTGCTGCGCCCGCGTGAGGGGAGGGAGAGGGTCACGGTTCGGTTCTCGCGGGGGGGGGGGGGGTTTGGTTTATTCCACGGTTCGGTTCGGTTTTGGGCTATTTTTATCAAAATAACCGAAGCGAACCGAAGAATCGATTTTTTTTAAAATAAATAACCGAAATCCAACCGTATATTATGGCTAACCGAACCGAACCGATTGAACCCGATTTATCCAATTTTTTGCACACCCCTACATATAGTGCTTGAAAATCCAAATAAAAATCACTCGCCTAGCCGGGAATGATTTTTATTAAAGCTAATGCGCGTTTCAAAAGGAAACTGTGTCGATACTTCACCAAAAATATCCAAATTGACTAGAATCGCCCCAAACAATATCCGCGCGCATTTGTCTTGGAACCAGAACCCAGAAAGATTTGAGAAATGGAGGGAAGAATGGAAGTGGAAAAGAGTCTCCATGAAGCCGCCATCTTGGGGGACTTAGAGTTGCTGGATCAAGTCCTTGAGAGAGACCCCCTCATTCTCCATAGAATTTCGGTGGGTTCATTGGGTCACACTCCTCTCCACGTGGCTTCATTCAAGGGACACTTGGAATTTGTCCAGAGGTTGCTGTCCGAAAACCCAGACCTCGCCGGCGTGTTGGATCTGCGGCGGTGGTCGGTGCTTCACCTAGTGGCGGCTCAGGGACACCGCTCTATCGTAAAAGAATTAGTGCAAGCCAATCCTCATATGTGCACTGCCCTGGATGCAGATGGCAGGAACCCGCTTCATCTTGCTACCATCAAGGGGAATATCGACGTCTAGATTGAATTGTTCGAAGCCTAGCCTCTTAGGCTTCCTGAACTGCTCAGTACTAGAGATGTCAACGATGAGACTGTATTACATTTGGCTGTCAAGAATTTACAATTTGAGGTAAGCAATAATGTTCCTTCCTTATTTATAGTATGTAATATGGAGTTCTATACAACAATCAAAATTCTAAGTGGGTGCGTTTTCTTTACAACACAACCCAATTGGCTTGGTTATGCCCCAGCTTGTTCAAATCTGTAAAGGTGGCCTTTGAATTTTAGAAGACCAAAGCTTTGATTAGGGATATTGAATTCGAGATTTGATCTGGCTTTAATAAGAGTTGAAGCTTCCTATTATAACCCTGCTAGCTACTAGCTTCCTAATTTTTCTAATCTAATGGTTGCTTGCACGCACACGCTAGAACGTTTTCTCCACACAAACGAAGCAATGAAAGTGAGACCAAAAAATGCTGAAAAGCTCTAAACAATGAACGGGCCCTAAACACAATAAACAAGAGTGGGTTCACCCCACTAGACCTTCTAGAGCAAACTGACAGGAGTGGACATAAAATTGAGTACACTTTAAGAGCAGCTGGATGCTTGAAAGCCAAAGAAATCAATCAAGCTGAGTGGATGCCAAAGCAACGCAAAGGCCTAATTGTGATGGCATCTCTCATCACGACCATGACGTTCCAAGCCATGCTGAGCCCTCCTGGTGGATACTGGCAGGACAATAAAGAGGAGCACAAAGCTGGAGAGGATGTGATGGCTTCTAACCGGCCAACTTTGTACTCTAAGTTCCTCTTTGCCAACTCGTGCGGATTCTTTGGATCTATAACGACAATCATTTTTCTAGTAATTGGGGAACCGTTCTTCAATAATTCCTTCCTAACATCACTTTTGCTGCTATTTATGCTTGAGATAGGTTCGTTCACAGTTGCTGCTTACAGATGGTCGATCCTTGCGACAACCTCTAAAAAAGGCATGCAACCTACCACTTATGACTTTCTTATTTTTTGGTCCATTTGGTGTGCGATTGTTCTGTTTCTTCTTGTAGTTTACATCGCTTCCTTGGTACGTAAGTCGTTGCTCACCGGGATCAAAACTCAAAATGCAAGGAAAGAGGCAAAGAAGAAGGTAACGGAAATACAAGAACAACGGGGAACGACACTTCTTGTGCAGCGAGAAAAATTTCCAGATATGGATGCTGCTTCCCTGCCGAGCTAGATGGCTATTTCAGAGTGGCTGGAGGTCTGTTATACATAGTACTTTATGGTGCTGGAGCAGCTGCTTTGTATGCTCATGACAACGTCTCTTGAGCTTTGTTCTGGGTAGTTTTGATTCCTCTGTTTGGAGATTGTCTCTGTTTTTCTGTGGGGTTCGTTTGATAGGTCTTGACATATATACTTCTAGTTTTGGGAGTGTTTTTGTATTTTCAATTTTAATGTGTTTCTTCTATGGTTCACTCACTGTGATATTTTAATTTGAATGTGTTAAGTGTTACTGTCTCGGAAGAGTTGGAATTTCTCTTTTGTTTAAATTTAAGACACGGTTGTTACAATCAAATGAGAAATCTATTTATATACTCTTATGGGCATTTTTTGGACCACATTTTTTATGGGCTGGATTCGATCCAACAAGCCAGCCCAATCTTTAGAAGCCCAACTAGCCTAAGGCCGAGATCGTCAGAACAAGGTCGCACGTCACCGAGACTCGAGCTCTGATCGCGGAACCAAGCAAGCTCTCGGCTATCCGTTCAGCTCGCATCACAAAAAGATTGCAGAATAATCGAAGGTAGTATCCAATTATCTTATCCAAGGCAAACCGGACCCCTGATAATGCGAGATCCACTCCCGATTTCATGGAGTTGATAGGGACACATTGTCCCCTATAATATTATGTTAGAAAACATGATTTGATCATAAGCAGCGAAAAATAAAATATGATTTTATTGGTATCACGGTTTTCAAATCTTACGATTAAATCGAAGACACAAAACGAAAAGTTACCTCGAAACGAAATCTGATTTCATAGCCGATAACCCGTTTGATATCTCCCACGTGTGAGATGCCGAGTCGGTCCACCCGAAATCGTCAAGACTTCAATAGACTTGAGAGAAAAAGGGACTCAAAAATTTTCTCTAAAATTTTCATTTTTGATCCAACGGATTGATTAATTGGATTCTGGGTTTAATGTTATATTTAGAGACAAGAAACCCTAAAACCCTAAGTGCTATTGAGCCGGTGCTTTAGGTGCTAGCAAAAAGCCCAATCCAAATTAATAATTAAATAAATAATCATATTACTTATTTAATTATTCTTATTTCTTAAATAATTGCACTTATAATTTAGTAATTCCATAATTACTAAATTTGCCCCCTTTTCTTTTAAAACGATTTCTTATTGGGTGGGACTTTCTGGGTTCACAATTAAATTGGCAACGAGTGATATCTAACAATATGCCATGATTACCCAATTTAATGTGAAGCGGGAATGTGAACCTTACACTACGGTGCCCTACAATACAATTCCTCTATCATGCTATATCCTGACGAGATATGAGATCACGGTCAGTAGGTCAAATTTCTCGATCTCTTCGTATGACTAAATCCAATAATCACACTTGACTAATATGACACACCCTCTACGGAATCCAAATTCCGTCGTCATATTACCTCGGCCAAGGATTTATCGTCAAGTGACTACTGGATCGCATAGGATATCCTCCTTGTATATCTCGAGGTGATAGATTCCATGTCTGATATACACATACCTCGTGTGTCACTGAACTAGGCACATAGATACGTACGGCTATCCCTGATTAGGACAACCATATAATATCGCTGATATCCTAATCCACTAACACACAGATATCCATATCATCTCAGGTCTAAGGACTAATGCAAATCCGTAGTTAATATTGAATCATTAACCCGTGAGATAAAACCCATGTGATTCAATATTAATAGTCTCGTTCAGTGAACTCGTTCCTATAACGAGCACCCATTCGTCTTCCTTCTGTATCTTATACAGAGTGGTACGAGACCCACCAATCTTGTCTTTCAGTATCTTATACCGAACAAGGAGGAAGACGATGTGCCGGCCTTTGCGAGTTACTAATTATCCAAGTTAGGAACTCTATGGCCAGGAACATATTTATAGTATAACGTATTGTGGATTATCCGTCTCGATTATTCTTAACAATTAAGAATGGTATCCACTCCTTATTATACTAAAGGATATTTATATGTTCAATTCAAATCATATTGCAATTTAAATTAAACATAAAACTTGCCATTAAATAAGGTTTAAAGAATTACAAGATCAAGCCCTATTGTGTCACTAGAACTGGTCTTAAGGGCTTATATCTAACATATTATCCTTCCACTTTCGAATTTTATGTAAATTATAAACACCCCACACTATAAATAAGGGTCAAAACGCCATTATAAGGGGGTGTTATGGGCATTTTTCGGACCACCTTTGTTATGGGTTGGATTCCATCTAGCAGGCCGACCCAACCTCCAAAAGCCCAACCGGCCCAAGGCTAAGGTGTTCAGAATAAGGTCGCACGTCGCCAAGACTCGAGCTTAGAACACGGAACCAAGCGAGCTCCTAGCTATCCGTTCAGCTCGGTGGTCAAACCGTTTAGCTCGCATCACAAAAAGACTGCGAAATAATCAGATGCGGTATTCACCTGTCTTATCTAAGGCAAATTGAACCCCTGATAATGCGGGATCCACTTTCGATTTCATGGAGTTGATATGGACACATTGTCCCCCATAATATTATCCTTCCACTTTTGGATTTTATGTAAATTATAAACACCCCACACTATAAATAGGGTTTAAAACACCATTGTAAGGGGGATGGACAATAATGATACACTAGTACTCCGCTAAAATAAGTAGAGAACAGTTGTGAACTAGGCATCATTCTGACCGAACCACGTAAAAACTTCCCTATGTGCTATTTATTATTTGTTCCTCCTCTTTACATTTAGGCTTATTCTCTCATTGCGTGCGTACGAATCACGGTCGACCAACTCCGAACGTCGACATTTTAACACTAGAGGAAGGGGTCGCTCTGATCGCTAGCTATGGCTAGAGGAAGGAACGCACGAAGTTCTGATGCAATGGTCGATTTGCTAGAGAATCACCACGATCAACTGCAGGATGTTCCGTCAGCTGGATGACCCGTTGTTTCTGTAGCAGGTGCCCCTGTTCCACTACCGACTAGAGTCATCGTTGGAATGCCCCCATGGGTTCCTGTCCAACCCATTGCTCCGACAGCCAGAATGGAGACGATTCAGGCCTGGCAGCAACACTAGGAGTTGTTAGAGAATACAGTTATGCAGCTCGCTAACGCGGTCAGGGTCCTGGTCCAAGCTCAGACGCAGGCTATTTAGAGACCACCGAAAATCCTTTCACCCTGGAGGATTCACCAACCACGGGAGGAGAGACCTCCATCGGGTGAGGAGGATATTGGAGATAATTATCCGTCCCCAAATTGTTATTCCCTAGAGCGGGAGAGCAGGCGAAGCAGGCGATCGCAAGCCTAGCTATCTGCGGATCCAAACTCGATCATTGAGGAGTTATCTCAAAGAGTCTGACAGTTAGAGGTGCAACAAGGGATTCGCGGATCGACCAATGGCCACGGAGATAGGACGCCATTCACTAGGGAAGTTGAGCTCGAGCCTCTCCCTCGTAAATTCAAAATCCCGAATATGCCGCAATATAATGGAGATAGTGATCCCTATGACCACCTGGACACGTTCAATGTTCGAATGGATTTACAGATGACCAGCTCACTGGTCAAGTGTGGCGTTTTCCCAGCGACCTTGGGCGATATTCCTTGGGGTTGGTTCATGAGCCTTCCGCCTCGTAGCATCAGCAGTTGGGAGGAGTGCCAGCAGAGGTTTCTCAATCAATACAGGGCATTGAGTAGGTAACTCGTGTAATACCCCATGTTCGTATAAGGATGCCACGTAATTTCGATGAGTTTAGAATACCGAAAAATTGGCTTAATCACAGTTATAAGTATCGAATCGGCTGCAGGGAGTGCCTCGGAGTGAAATTATCTAAAGAAAATTATATGGGCTCGACGAGCGTATCGAGATAGGATTTATGGTATCGAAAGAAATCAGATCCGGAATGATTTTCGGTACAGCTAAAATACAGCTGCCATTTAGGCTGTAAAATCAAATCGTTGTAGGAGACTCCCGAAAAATTAACGGAACCCTAGGGGGGCTCCAGTTTTACGTAATGAGCAACCCTTTAGTGGTTTCAGGATGAAACGATAGCCCGATGAGGACACTAGGATGAAATCGTCCTTTTCAACTAAGATTTGGATTATTAATTGTGGATTTTCGGTATTGTAATATAAATTAATTTGAGGTTTAAGGCCATAGTTGTAATTATGGAATTACACAAGTGTAATAGGGGTGAAATTTGGGATTTAATGTGTAATTTTCTTAAATTAAAGTGTAATATATAATTTATATATACATATATATGCATGTGCGCGTGTGTGCGTGGCCAGCTTCTAAGAAGCTTTAATGGCCTCTATTTTGGGTTGCAATTGGATGATAATGGCAGTAGGATTTGAGGAAAATAGTTGTAGTGGGATTTAAGGAGATTGGCAGCAAGATTTAAGGGATTATGTAATTAATGATGTACAATATAGATATATACATACACGCAATGGTTACCTATAAATTGGCAGTAGTCTTGGCCGAAAGAAGCAGAACTCCAAGAGATCGGGAGAGAGAGAGAGAGCGAGCGAGATAGAGAGATCGAGAGAGAGAGAGCTGGAAGCAACCAACTCACGGCAGCCATGGTCGCAAGCTTCCTACAAGCTCGAGCGACCATGGCCGACGGGCAACGAGCAAAGCAGCAAAGAGGAAGGCGGTTGCGGAGGCTAGCGATGGTGTAATAGCAAGGGGAGAGCTTGATGGAGGCTTGGAAGCGGCCAAAGTGGCCAAAGGCAGCCAAGCCAACCACACAGTTGCAGGCGGCCATGGTCGCGAGCTTCGCAGTTGGATGCGAGGCAGGGGAGTTGGCCTAAATGGTAGCTCGCGGCGGCG